>NC_056726.1:963512495-963739995 GCF_019279795.1 Protopterus annectens
GTAATATTTTAGATATTATTTGAGAAGTCTCTTAGTGAGACAGAGCATTCTATATTCTGTCTTGGGCCTGACAACAATAAGAAGGACCATTCACCACATCATCTGCCTTGCTCTATTAAGTAAGTTATTAGGGAATAGTAAAATTATCTTAAATTCAGTCAGGAATATAGTGGAGCTTAGTTTAGATATTGTTTTTCTTTATTTGTCTGAGCCTATTCTGCAACATTATTTTAAATATTTCCTTTGGTTTTGAAGTCTGATGTTACTGTGCATATATACTTAGTATTTTCTTGCTTTTATTATTTATTATTAAATACAGTTAAACCTATCATTGTGGCTGATCTTTGTAGAGATATTTAAGTTCTGTGAGTACTTGCATATTTATTTGGTGACACTGTGTGGGCACTCCTAATAGCCTTGCTCTTGGTCAAACTACCATTTGTATTAATATTAATTTCACTCAGTATATTGGGTACCCTTGTAAGAGCCTTAAGGTAGCTGGCAAGGGGTTCTGGTGGCAGTGGTAACTACCTTATAGTCTGGGTAAAAGGGGACATGGCTAGTAAACCTGTGCCAGCCTTTTCCAGGGGTGAGACTCTGTGTGTGTGTGTGTGTGTGTATGTGTGTAAGTGTATGTGCAAATCAAATCTCAAAGAAATATGTTTTTATATTATGTCTAATTTGTTGCAATTATTTAAACTACAAATGTTTTTTTGTTTTATTTTTGAAGATTGTACAACTATTGCTTTTAAAATGTTTTGTAATAATTTGGAGCTTTTCCTCCTGGGCCTCTGCTGAAAATGGGCTTCCACCCAGTCAAACTTTCCCAGTAATCAAATGTCAATAAATACACACACACACACACACACACACACACACACACACACACACACACATATATATATATATATATATATATATATATATGGTCTATATGACTTGGTCGACAGTTCATATGATCGACTGTTTATTTGGTCGACAGTTCATTTGATCGACAAGCATTTTAGGTGGGGGGCTTCGCCCCCCACACACCCCCCTAACTATATATATCAACTCCAGGGTCACACAACATTGGGGAAGGGGGCAAATGCTTGTCGATCAAATGAACTGTCGACCAAATAAACAGTCGATCATATGAACTGTCAACCAAGTCATATAGACCCACATATATATATACCAGGGCATTGGAATTAATAAATTCCAGGAAATGTTGGGCAAGTGTATTGGTACATGAGTAGTTTTCTCAGTTAATGGAGGGGTACTTGAAGTCACCCAGTATGAGGGTTTTAGGTTGGACCCTAATATTCTCCACGGTGCTTAGGAATGTGGTGTGTGAGTCTTGGGACATGGTTGGGGGACCTATAACAGGCTATGATCTAAATTGCTATCTTACCCAGTGTTAGCTGTTCCTGAAGTATCTCTGATGTGTTTTGGTGGGCTGCCAGTCTGGAGGTGTGCACATCCTTTATGAATATGGAAACACCACTGCCTTTGGAGCTTCGGTCCAAGTTCTGGGGCCGAAAGGTGTGGAATGAGTTATAGCCTGATAGTGCAGGGGTGCTTTCTGCTGCCTTGAACCAGGTCTCTGTTATAGCACAAATGGAAAATAATATAACACATTTCAAATAAAACAGATGCAAAACAAAATAAATATAAGCTAAAACAAATTGCAATAAATAAGAGCAAAAGAATGAAAATAATGTACAAGTGGAAACCTTAAACTAAGAATTGTAAAGTAATCTCACAACAGCAGCAGTCACAAGTCAGTGGTAGCTCCATTAGAAATCACTCCTGCAATTATTGTATATGCAGTGGATAACATCCCTTGCAGCCATCCATGCACAGTCACCATGTAACAGTAGGGGAAAAACAGCTTCATTTTTAAACAGGCTTACTACAACAATGTGCTTGGCACTGTATTAATCCACTGATTTACTCATGAATAGTAAATAATCTTCAGAGAGGGACCCAAGAGAGATAGTGAATTTATCAACCTGGCTGCAAATTAACACACAATGGTTGTTATAACCACCAACTGAAATGGCCAAGAATGCACTACTACCAAGTCACATTATCTAACTAAGTCTCTAAAATGTCTAACTCCTGAAAGTAGTTTTCCTGTGTTTGGGGTATTGCCCTTTTCTTTTAATCTAATTGTATTCCTACTTCTTCTAACTTTAGAGTTTTACTTTGGTTTCTGTTTGGCTTTTTGCTGTGGAACACAGAAACAAGATAAAGACTCTGTTATGAGCTCCCATGCCTACTTCTTTTTAGTGTAATTATACACCCTTGTCTTTCAGTTCCTATGCTGAATTATTTTGTAGTTTTAACAACTGGAGTGTCAGAATTAAGGCCATCCTTTCCTTCTACCTGAACACAAATCTTAGTGCCTTCTGAAACTTCTAGTTCTACACTTCTTTTTTTGGATCTGTGTAGCTCTGGTAACCCATCAGGTTGTACTTCCTCCCAACATTTTTCCTTGTTCATCAAACAGGGGAAAGTCATGACCAACTTTCACATTATATTTTGCCTTGAATAGTTTATATTTCTACTTGGGTTATAGGGTACTCTTTCTTGTCTCCACATGTATGCATTACTTCAAATTTCTGGTTGCTAATAATTTTGTACTTTGAGAGGTGGCCAAGGATGAACACAGGATAGCAGCAGATTTCTTCAGCTCCACCAATTTCATTACATTGGCAGGAATTAATTACTTAAAAAATTAATTCTTGAAGTAATTTTCTTTCTAAATATGTTTGTTTTATATAGTTCTTGAACTATATCTAAAAAAGAAAGGAAATCTTAATAATATTCCTGTCAGAAATTACTTTGGAAATTTTCCTGTCAGTTTATCAGTCTGAAATGAGTTCCAGTAAGACAAATTCTCAAGACTCCAGCATCAAGAAAGAACTTCAGTCTCTGATAATTATAGTCCAGCAACTTACTGCTAAGATGGATAAAATAGACACTTTCATAGAAAAAACTACAAAACAAATAGACTTGTTACATATGGACCTGCAACAACAGAAGATCCAGATGACAGGCATAGAAGAAGCTGTGAATGACATGGAAAATAAAATACAAGAAGAGGAAATCAACATTGAGTTTCTGCTGAAACAAAATACACATTTACAAACAAAGCTGGATGACCTGGAAAATAGATCTAGGCGCAATAACATTAGGATTTTTGGACTGCCAGAAAATATTGAAGGTAACAATATTACTTCTTTTTTAACAACATGGCTCCCTAAAACTTTAGATTTACCAGAAGCATTCTCTTTGGTATCGAAGAGCACATAGATCTATAGCTAATACTAACTCTAACAAAACTATCCTAGATCAGTTATAGTTAGATTTCTATCATCGTTTGATAAAGAGATGGTTCTTAAATCTGCTTGGGCTAAAGCTCCTGTTAAGTTTAATGAGACAACTGTGCATTTTGACAATGACTATTCTTCCATGGTAATTGCTAAAAGAAAAGTTTTTCTGCCACTAATAAGGGAGCTTAAAAAAGCACAGTTTAAAACATACCTTCTGTTTCCTGCCAAGCTTAAAATCTTCCTTCCTGATGGTCCTAATGTCTTCGATGATTTAGACTCTGCTTTACTGTTTGTCAAAGAAAAAGGATTTTGGATAAAATAGAAGAAATGGAATGGGCTAGTTCTTCATTAAAGAGATTGGCAACTGAAGCTTCCTGGAAGACTTCAGAGAAGAAGAAGAGACTAAAAACAAATGATTTGTTATATGTTTTTTCTCTCTCATCATTTTAGTTCATTATTAATCTTTTGAATATAGTTCCTGCATTTCCAGAAAGCCACAAATATTTTGGAAAAGATTTAATCAAAGTTATTCTCTATGTGCAAAGAAATGTTTTGTTTCATAACCAGTCAAAATGCCTGAGGATTTAATGGCAGGCTGTGACTCGATTTGTTTTTCTTTCTGAAAAAAGTAAGGTTAGTAATTTGATACATTTTTATCTTTATCTTTTTTTTCTCCTTCTTCTTTTATTATTTTCTTTGTTTAAACAATGACATTCTATTTAGATTATGTAGTGGGTAAAGGGTGGGGAGGGCAGGAGAGAACAGTAATGAAAATATCATTAATAGAATAATAACATATTTATTTCTTGTAAAAGTTTATAAGTTCTTCAAATGCTATTTCTAATTATACTTTCTTGATTATACTGCTTATGCTTGTTTGTAAATAATCTGTCATGCTTTAACTAATAATAATCAGAACTAAATAAGAGTAAATAATATGTTTTATTTTTAACTCTATTAATATAAACAGTAAGTAACATTCCATTGTATATACTTCTTACAGCTTTCTCTTACATTTTTTATTTCTGCCTCACTCCCTTTTATTTTCTACTCTCTTTTCTTTTCTTTATTAATATATAGAAATGCTTTTGACTGTGTGGCACAGTGAATAATAGGATTTGTATGAAAATTGAGTTGGGAGAAGAATGCTGAGTTTTATTGCTTGTTGGTAATTTTGAGTTTAATTTCACTTGCATAGAGGCTGTGATGATCTGTGGAATACATTGTGGAGGTTCTGTCATGTTTAGATGCATTTACACTGCTAAATGAATGTTTGTCACTAGTTTTAATAAGTTTCCGCCAAAATGTTAAGAGAGACAATCTGGGATGTGGGCTGTCTTATGCACAATGTCCTTGAGTTACCTCAGAATCTTCAAATCACAGAATTCTCACAGAGAAACTGAAAGCAGTTAGTATAAACATTGACAAGGTTATCACACTGACACACCACAGATTCAGGAAAAATACTCTGTTCATAAAATATGTCAGTTATAATGAGTTTAAATGATGTAGTTTCTTGTAGTAAGTAAATGTCTTATTTTAGAAGGCATAAAAATGAAACATTTATTTAAATGTTTTTGAAAATCTACTTAACAGCAGCATAATAATCTGTGTTAAAATTTGTGTTCCAAACATATACTTTACTATAACTCATTTAATTCATCTGATTGACAAACATAAATAATCTTATAACTCTATTCTGGAAGAAATGTCATGTGATATATTTTAAAGCAGTAGGTTAGCATGATTGTAAAATCTGGTTACCAATATGTGTTTGCTGTGCATTATTTTGTATAAAGCAGACAGATTTATTCTAGGGACAGCAAGTAGGATAGTGCTCTATAAAGACACAACTCAGTGAGATCATATATATATATATATATATATATATATATATGTGTGTGTGTGTGTGTGTGTGTGTGTGTGTGTGTGTGTGTGTGTATGTGTATGTGTGTGAGTGTGATGGCTTTTTTTCTGAGAATCTGCATAACTATCCAATATGATTTATAATAATTTCTATGAATACAATATTTTACTCTATTGACAAAATGAATGTTTGCCACAAGTTTTAATAAGTTTCCGCCAAAATGTTAAGGGAGACAATCTGGGATGTGGGCTGTCTCATGCACAGTGTCCATGAGTTTCCTCAGAAGCTTCACTCACAGAATTTTCACAGAGAAACTGAAAGCAGTTAGTATAAACATTGACAAGGTTATCACACTGACACACCACAGATTCAGGAAAAATACTCTATTCATAAAATGTGTCAGTTATGATGAGTTTAGATGATGTAGTTTCTTGTAGCAAGTAAATATCTTATTTTAGAAGGCATAGAAAATGAAACATTTATTTAAATGTTTTTGAAAATCTACTTAACAGTAGCATAATAATCTGTGTTAAAACTTGTGTCCCAAACATATACTTTACTATAACTCATTTAATTCATCTGATTGACAAGCATAAATAATCTTATAACTCTATTCTGGAAGAAATGTCATGTGATATATTTTAAAGCAATAGGTTAGCATGATTGTAAAATCTGGTTACTAATATGTGTTTGCTGTGCATTATTTTGTATAAAGCAGACAGATTTATTCTAGGGACAGCAAGTAGGATAGTGCTCTACAAAGACACAACTCAGTGAGATCAGATATATATATATATATATATGTGTATGTGTGTGTGTGTGTGTGTGTGTGTGTGTGTGTGTGTGTGTGTGTGTGTGTGTGTGTGTGTGTATGTATGTATATATGTGTATGTGTATATGTATGTGTGTGTGTGTGTGTGTGTGTGTGTGTGTGTGTATGTGTGTGTGTGTATATGTGTGTGTATATGTATGTGTGTGTGTCTGTGTTTATGTGTGTGATGGCTTTTTTTTTAGGTAATAACGCAGGTGTTTCTGAGAATCTGCATAACTATGCAATATGATTTATAATAATTTTATGAATACAATATTTTACTCTATTGATAATAATGAGTTTAAGTAAATGCTCATATACAAACAATTCAAGATTTTTTTGGAAGCTGTTGATAGAATTCACATGACAGAAAATAGATGCATCTTAATGCATGTAATGTCTGAATCATATTAGCCAAAGTTTTTGATTTAAATGAATGTTAGAACATAATTTTCTCTCCTCTTGATTTCTAACATTAAGATTATTTGAATGCTATTAGAATACAAGTGTTATATATTACATAGATCTATATAATAGTATGAACAGTTTTAAAAAAAAAAAAAAAAAAAGTTTATTTTAGTTTATATGATGCTGTTTTACCAAATGTGTAGTTTTGTCTTGATAGATAATTGAATTGAAAACTGTTAACCTCAGTTAAATATAACTAGTATTAAATTGATAAGGTGGTAGCTGAGGTACTGCTGCTTAGGGTAGGGGTTAACTTGAGTAGTAAATACTGCTCTAAGTTGGAGTTTTCAACTCCAGGCGGGATGCAAGGTTTAATCCTTACATTATTTTCACTTGTTCATTGTTATATGTATATAGTTTTGACATCCACAATATATTTTGTACACTCATTGTCACTACAAACAAAATTGAATCCTATACAAAATCCCATAAGAGATTTAATAAATACAGCTATATTTAAAGGTACACCTAAAAGAGGAGATGTAACATTATTTATCTTGTTATTTGTTATTTCGATCATAAGATTCTTGAGTTTTAAAAATGCCAAATGACATCTTTAAAAGGAATTTCTTTAAACATTAATGGATTGAATAATCCGTGTAAAAGGGCAAGCCTAATAAGATACATTAATCTACACAAGGCCAATCTAGTCTTCCTGCAAGAAACCCATCTCTTGAAAAAAGATATTGATAAACTAGCCACTAATAAGTATACAGTATTGGTTAGTTCAGAGCACACTCAGAAAAAGAGGAGTGGCTATTTTATGGAATAAAAGTATGCCCATTCCTAAAACCATTAAGTCTTATCAGGATGACAAAGGAATGTTTTGTATGGTTACAATACAAATTAATGGGAAGACTTACACTTTAATTAATGTATATTGGATACCTGGAATTGGTATTAATACAGTGAAACATCATATTGATAAGATCATATCATTCTCTGTAGGGGATATTATTTTAGCTGGTGATTTTAATTGTATACTACATGAAAGTGATACTACCACTATAAAGAAAAGAAGAATTACATCTAATGCAAAACATTTAAATGATTTTGCTAATTCTTATCATTTGAATGATATTAATAATCAGATAGAGTCAAAATCATTACCATACACCTTTTTTTCTAACAGATACTAAACTTATTCAAAAATAGATAGGGTCTTTATTTCTAACCAGATGGTAACAAATTTAATTAATTCCAAAATCATTTCATGTCCTATATCTGATCATAACTCAATTGTTTTTGAATTCATGATAAAAAATACTCATAATGTTCAGATCAAAAGGATACCAGCATACTTAACTCAGCTAAAAGACTATAAAGAATATATACTTTCAGAAGTACAACATTTTCTAGACATAAATAATACTCCTGAAGTCTCCATTGTCTATGTTTGGGATGCCTTAAAATCATATCTATATGGACAAAGTATCAGATGGTATAATAACAAAAGGAAATCTTGGGATAAGGAATTGTTAGATATTCAAAGTAAACTAGACTCTTATAAACATAATAATAAAGAAAATATTATGGACAAGAAAGTTATTGAAGAAATAAACAAACTAAATGAGAAATACAAAGAAATTTTAACTCATAAAGTTAAAATAACTTTAGAGAAATACAAGTTTTGTCTTATTCAATAAGCCCCAAATACTTACATAGACTTAAAAATAAAACAAAAGATTGAATAAACAAAACCATATCAAAGAAATCTTTTCTCTAAGGAAAAGAAGAATGTTTCTAGTATACCAGAAATACTGGATGAATTTAGAAATCACTTTCACAAGATTAACCATAACAACATTAACATGGAACCTAAAGATAAAATAAAGGAGTTTATAACCACAAACATGAATAAAAAGCTTAATAAACAACAGATTAAACTATTGGACATGAGTATTTCATATACAGAAGTTATTACACAAATAAATAAGCTTAAATCAAACAAAGCACCGGGTAATGATGGTATTATACCAGAGATATATAAAATCCTTTCTAAAACTACATATTCATTAATACATAAGGTTTTTATTCTGGCCCAAACTGAGTTAATAACCCCCCTCATCTTGGCAATATACATTTATTTCACCAATTTTAAAACCTAATAAAGATCCAACTAGATGTTCTTCATATCGACCCATCTCATTACTTAATGTTGATTATAAAATGTTTATGAGTATTTTGCTGATAGATTGAAGACAATTATCCCGGCATTATAGACATAGATCAGACGGGCTTCATTGTAAATAGAAATACTTTTGATAATATAAGAAGAACTTTAACATTAATTGATTTTGCAAATAGGAAAAAGAAAGATTTAACACTTATTAGTCTTGATATAGGTTCAGCATTTGATTCTGTAAGTTGGGACTATCTGTTTACCTTACTGAAATGCACAAATTTCTCTGATGCATTTGTAAATTTAATTGAGCATTTATACAAAGGAACGCTGGCTTATATTAAGGTAGGAACATATGTTTCACAAAAAATACCCATTCTTAAAGGTACAAAGCAAGGATGTCCACTTTCTCCACTATTATTCACTTTAGTAATGGAGCCTTGGGCTAATTTGATTAGAAACAGTACTGACATAGAGGGTTTTGAAATAGAAGAAAATACAACATCAAAAATTCAACTTTTTGCAGATGATGTTCTAATTACATCAGCAGGATCTAATTCTTCTATGCAGTCTTTATTTGATAAAATGATGAATTTTAAAAGTATTTCTGGTTTAATATTCAATGAAGAAAAAACTAAAATACTACCTATATATATATACACGAAAAAATACTCTCATTAGTGATTTTGCTAAATATGTACCCAACTCAGGTCAGATAACTTATTTAGGTATAATACTATCTAAAGATATTAAATCTATTATATATAATAACTATAATACCTGTTTTCTTAATATACAAAATCTTTTTAATACCTGGAATAATATGTTTTTTACTATGGAGGAGAGACTTACAATTATTAAAATGATAATATTCCCCAAGATTTTATACTTAATACAATCAATAATACTTTCACCTACAAAAATAACTATCAAGAAACTGAATACACTAATGTTAAATTTCTTATGGGCACCTAATAGACCTAGGATTGCATTAAAGAAACATACTAATAGCTGGTCTCAAGGGGTATTTCTTTTCCAGACTTTAATTTATATATTATCTCTTCTATTATAAAAGTTATTACTTTATTAATAGATCGGTCATATGTCGCAAAATGGAAAGATTATTGGGAGCTAATTAGTATGCACTTCATGAAAATCTCCTTAACACATAAAAATATGATTATAAATAACTCCATGTTGTGGTTGCTAAAGGAATTTTGTACTTCACCTATTACACCTAAACATATGGTCTGTTACCCATTAAATATTATTATTAGTTATCGTAACTTTATATTCATGCACCCTAAGTATAGGGAATGGAATTTTATTGTATTCCTATAATTTATACTCAGGGTATGCTTATGTCATCTACTTCTGAAGGAGCTCATTTAGCTATAGATAATAATCTAAAGTACTGGTATCAGCTGATATCTGATAATAAAGTTAAAAATCTAGATTTCTTAAAACAAGAATTTGATCTAAGAGAAACTTGCTGGTTAGAGGTTCAGATCTTTAGACAACATCTCATTGATAGAATAGATCTAATGTCTATAACAGTTAAAGAATCTATTCCAAAACTGATTGATTACTTGATAATAAATTTACAGCATAAAGTTTCTGATAAAGGTAAACTTTCATATATACATAAAATTATCAGACAAGAAACTTTTACAATGTAGATTCATACTGGAATTATTTCACCTCTATTAATGGGGACCCACCAACTCAACAAGATAAACAATATATATTGGAATCTGCTTATAGAACTACATCTTCCATTGTCTGGAGACTTTATACATGGAAATTTTTACATAGATCTTTTATACACCTTTGATGATGAATAAAATTAATAATAAAGATAATCTATGTAAGAGATGTAATGTAGAAATTAATGCTGACTGGGCTCATATGTTTTATGACTGGATGAAGTTGAAAGAATACTGGAAGTCAATTAATGAATTTTTGCAGGCTCTTTTTACAGATAATTTCATTATTTCTAAGTCTCTTATATTATTCAACACACCTGTACCTCAATGTGTTAAAAAGATTAAGCTTCCCTTGTTATGGTCTATCCTAGCAGTGGCTAGGAAAATAATAACTAGAAATTGGATTTCAGATACACCTCCTTCGTTCAATGAATTTAAAAATGTTATGAATATAATGTGTCATATGGAAATAAGCACAATTAGAATGAGAACAACTAGAAAAACATCACATTTTATTGTATGGGATAATTTACAAAATTTGTTAAAAAATTCTAATTTCAATAGCACAGTATTTTAGTTTAATTAATTGATCTGATTGTAGTGGATGTCTTTGTAAATACTTTAGTTGTTTTGTTGAATATTATAATAATACCTATTTTTAATTATTTGTATAAAATTGTTATGATATTTCTCTTATATGTTAAAACAATAAACTTGTTTTGAAAAAGAAAAAAAAATAATAATTTTGTACTTTCACACATATTGCGATTTAATTAGTGTAATAATACTCCCTGAGTCTAACAATCTTAGCAATTTCTTTCCTTCAGCTATAATACTATATTTAATAAATTTGGTGACAGCCCAATGAAATAATGCAGCTTCTATGCCCTAAGAAATTAAACATCAACTTGCAGACTATTTCTTGTGGCCAACCCAGTTTAGCATTTTATTACTTTGTATGCTCTCCTCCATCTTTTTAAAAATGTGGGGAACATTTTAGTTTTTGTTTTATTTTAGTTTGCTGTCTTTTGGTTGGCTCTAGGGGGTGTGGAGAGTATTGCCTATTTAACTAACTTCCCTTTGCTTGTTTAAAACGGGATCCTTTCCAAGCATAAGACAGTAGAGCAGACTCAGCTCATCGCTTCACATATCTTTGCAATATTTAATGACTGAGTAGTTGAGTGTGAGTGGGAACTTTGTTTCTTAAGTTTGAATTTTGGTTTGAAAATTTATTATAACAAGTGAGGGGAACAGACTTTGGATATAGTTGTAAGTATTATATGTTTTTATTAATTGGTTTATTGTATGCTTTATAGCTAGGCTTAGGGTTATTGTTCTTTATATTTGCTTTCAGCTATTAAAGTCTGCACATTGAGTAACAAGGACTCTCTGAAGTCATATGTTTTGCAAGACTTTATTAAAATAAAAGTTTTTAACTGAATGTAACTGTTGTAGTGTTTTAATAGAAAACACTGCTCAGCAATATGTGCTCCAATTGTATTTGTATAAAAGAGTTATTAACTTTAGTTAGCTATAAAAACACCTGTAACTTTTTAAAGTGTTCTTGTTATTTTGAGAAAAGCTTTCAGATCTATATCTGATTGCTTGAATGATTAATCAGATGATTTACATCATTTTAAGACTGTTCGGTCTGACTGCCCTGGTTTGAAACTACCTGGTTCTACTGTGGAGAACCTAAGTAGTGCATTTGACATGGGTGACTCTCGTATAAATAATATCAGTAGGAAAAAGAAAAAGGCAGTTTCAAGGCAGTAGCATAATATTAAAAATTCAAAAACTCTGCAGTAATTGATACTAATTCAAAGAGTGATGCTACTTCTCTGACTATTTGTGGAAGCAATATTTCTGCTAGACCTAAGTTTGTTATAACTTCATATGAAATAAATCTATGTTTGGCTAATCTTTACCTGGAAGTAATTATTTTAAATCAGAATACTTTAAAACAGTGAGATACTCAAATACTCAAAGTCTCTGACAGCTGCAACTAATTCAAATTTTCAAAAAATATATATTTTTAGACAATATTACTATATGCGTCTTTTGGCTTATCCCTGTTAGGGGTCACCACAGCAGAACTCTGGTCCGCTAATAATTGGCAATAGATTTTTACGTACTGGCTTGCCGGGCCTAATGTATAGCCTTCAACGCAAGAACACCCATTCACACATGTTGCCACACAGAAGACGCTCTAACTGAGAATCGAACGGGCAACGTCTAACTGTGAGGTGGCAAAGCTACCGCAGCACCACCACCGCAGTGCAATATTACTATACGGGGGGGAATTTAAAAGTATAGAGACAGACAAGTCTGTTGTTAGAATGACAGCTATACGACATGATTCTGAAGTTAGACTAATAATAGTGTTGTTATTGATAGCTTGTCAAATTCTGATCCATTAGAAAATGTACAAGATTCAGTGGTGGGTCTGACTAATAGGATTATTACCTTCACTGAATCAAAAAGTTCTAATAAGGTTACTGTAATGCAGTTACAGGATGAATTCACTAATGCAGTGATAATTTGTGAAAATCAAAAGGTTGAGCTAACTGGTGACAATTTACTAAATTTTGGAGACAATGAGCATATTATTACTGTTAAGTGACTCTGTGCTGAAACAAATTAGATAAAAACAACTTGTTAACAGTCTCAGTATTACCACGGATGAAAATAATTGATATTCTTCATCTTTTACCTAAACTTAGTTTAGTTAAACTAAACTACAGGGTTATAGTTATTCATGCTGGTATAAATGACTTAAAAAACACCCCTCTTAATCATATGAAAACTGCAATTTTGGAATTTATAGAGATCCATTACATTGTTTGCATACTCAGTGAAATTACTTTCTTTTTAATGTTCCAATTATATTTTCATAGAAGCTCATATTTATAACACTAGGCTGCATCAGTTGCCTTTGGTCTATAATATTATGTTGATAACATGTTGGGAAAACTGAGTCCAGGGCTACAAGCTATTTTTAAAAGACTTACCACATTTGAATGATTATAGGGCATCATTTGTTGCTAATAAAATTTTTGAAGTGCTCATTTTTTAGAAAGTAGTAGAAGATGAATAGGTACACTACACCTAGAATCCTGTATAACAATAGAATACATTTCTTTTACTGTATTGATAGAAGATTAGGTAATAAATCTGAGGAAATGGTTGGTCTTATACAGGTAAATAAATATCAAATTGTAGCCATCATAGAATCATGTAATTCTTCAAGTTTTTTTGCTTAATGATTTCATCAAACACAAATATCTTAGATCAACTTTTCAAGGTGAGGTTTAATGTTATGTGTTCACAACTCTGTTCCATTGAGTTTATTAAATCTAAAGGTAGAGCATGAAACAATCACTGTTCAGTTATTTGCTAAACATTATAATAATCCATTTCTGGTAGTTTTGAATTACAGAGCACCAAATATGAGTAGTGAAGTTCATTGAAACGTTTTAACTCATTTAGAAAAATGTTTGGGGAAAAAAATCTAATATCATTCTCACTGGAGATTTCAATTATCCAAATATTGACTGACTGTCATTATCCTCTAACTCTATTTATGAAAGAGAATTCCTTGGTATTATTGCCTTTTATGGTCTGACTCAGTTGTTAACTTTTAATACAAGAGGTAAAATATTAGATATTGTCAAAGTTAATGTTCCTGATAATATGCCAAGTAGAAATTGCATCTTCCCTTGGCAGATATGACCATAATGCTGTTATATTTACATTATCATCAGTTATTCATAGAAAATTTAATAAGGTTAATAAAACATTTAAAATATATAGATTTCAATGTCTTGCATGATCAAATAACCCAGATAAACTGGATAACTTTCACATCAATTTCTAGTTTTGAGTATGACTATTTAGGACTTACAGTGGATATAAAAAGTTTACACACCCCTGTTAAAATGCCAGGTCTTTGTGATATAAAAAATGAGACCACAATAAATCATTTCAAAACTTTTCCCACCTTTAATGTGACCTATAACCTGCACAATTCAATTTAAAAACAAGCAAATCTGTTAGGGGGAAAATATAAAAAATAAGAAATGTACAATAAGCTGGTTGCATAAGTGTACACACCCTTAAACTAATACTTTGTTGAAACACCCTTTGATTTAATTGATCTCATTTTTTATATCACAAAAAACAGACATTTTAACAGGGGTGTGTAAACTTTTTATATCCACTGAATGCATTAGGCTCTTGTTTCATGGAAGCTACTAATACTGAGAAACATTTCTTTAAGAAAACACCTTGGTGGTCAAATTCTATTTATAGATTGTATAGGCATAAAAAATAAGCTCATAGAGTGGTAATGAATTTTCCAACTGATGTTAACAGAAGTAAATTCGGCAAGAGTTGTAAGCACTGGAAATTTGAAATTAAAAAGATCTATGCAAATCAATTACTGACACATTTAACAAAAAGATATTTTATAAATACATTAATTTGTTAAATAAAACATATACATTAACTCTGTTAAATTAGAAAATGGGGTAATTTATGATGAGAAAATTATTGTAAGTGAATTTAATGGATATTTTTAAAGCTTAACTCAAATGGTGATTCAAATAAATGTTTTTCATCTATTTCTATTTCTGGTATACATCTATCAATATCTGAATCTTTAATTTCTTGGGCCTCAAACAAAAGTAAGAAATCTGCTTCTATAGGACCTGATTTCATTCATGGTTATTTGTTAGTCAGAATGAAAGAGGCTCTATTACCTGTTTAGTTAATCATATTTAATAAATTGTTGATTAAAGGATGTGTACTTAATTCTTGGAAACATTAATCTATTATCCCTCTTTATAAAAAAGAGAGGGAAAGATGTAATAAAAATATAGGCCAATAAGTTTAACTTCTTTATTAGGTAAAACATTTGAACGATGTCTGAGTTAATGAACAAGATAAGTACTTGCATGGCCATTAGGGATTTGGATCAATATAGAATTATTAGAGGTAGCTCTATTCAAAGTAATTTAACAGGCTTTTATGATCATGTTAATATGGCCCTGGACATGGGTCTGATGCCAGGAGTTATTTTTTTTTAAACTTAGATAAGGCTTTTGATAGCCTACCTTATCAGATGATTAGTACTTATGTTTTAAAACAGATATACATTGTTAAAAAGTAAGATGGACAGTGATCTGGTTGAATAATAGGAAACAAAGTGTTAGGATAAATATTGTTTATTCTATTTGCCTATTAAATCAGATGCACTCCAGGGTTCAGTCCTGGGGCCCTTTTTATATAATATAGTGTTTGGTAGCTTAATACTTACCTTTTAAGTATGCATAACTAGGCAACTGACATTGGCCTTAGATTTAGTATGGACAAATGCAAGCTAATATATTTTCAGATAAGATCTACAGGTATGTTATTTCTTTACCACTATCATTCAAACTTCAGGAAGTGAACACATATCGAGATCTGGGTATTTACATCTCCTCCAATTTGTCTTTTAAATGACATGTCAATGAAGGTTCAGCTAATGCAATTAAGTAAATGGGCTTTTTGTTGAAAAATCTTACAATGATAAATGAATATCATTTAACTGAGCTATTTAAAACTATATGCATCTATTACTGAATATAATATTAGATTCTATACATATGCAAGGGCCAATATAAATTACAGCTATTTATGTGAAAAACTGACACTTGTTTATAAAACTTTTCAAGATGCTAGTTTGTAAATTATGTTTAATATTGAAGTTAAAAATCATGCAAGAACCTTTAAACATAATAATCTGAAATGTATTACTAAAATGGGTAAATACAGTGGTAGACATTTGTTTTTTTTTCTGTTAGGATAACTTATCTTTGGAATAATTTGCCCATTCATGTAAGATCAGTCAAGTGATTGGTTTGTTTTAAAAGGAGTTTGGATACTTAGATTGGTGAGGGGGTGTATGAATCTCCATAACATGAACCAGTGCTCTTAGATGGCTCTAGGGCCTAAGCACTGTATATATATGTATTTATGTAATTCTTCAGCATTATTACCTTCCACTAGTACTATTTTAAGCATATTTTAGCAGACGGCTGACTGGTATAATTCATTTTACAGGTACATAATGGTCACTTTTAGTTGTATAGCATAGTGCTATGCACCTTGTCTTAGATCAGTTCAAATCAACTAGTTCAGACAATAATACTTTTTAATGATTCACATATACTTACAACCAGCTTTAGAGGTTGCAGTTTCACTTAATGCTAATCATTGGACTAAAACAAGCAATTATTCAGAAGACTTACAGTTATACTTAAACACCTACTTTCTTAAGTGACTATGGAGTGCCCCTTTAAATTTATCTACAGCAAGAATTTCTAAAATGTTAATTATATCATCACATTTAGAGCCAGATCATGGTCACATGGGGCCATAGGCAGGGTAATGGACTGCCCCCCCCAGCCATACCAATATCCCATTACTTGGTTGTTTTTCCTCAATTACCATAAAATACTGTTCAAACCTGTCAGCGTGCATGCTATTTTTGTACTTCTACAAGGATCACAGAGATTTGGATTTAATTTAAAATTATTTCAAATTTTACATAAAAAAACTAACAGCCATTTGCTAAACAAAATAAAACAGTCTCATATTGAAAACATGCTTAGCATTAGCATTAGCATTAGCAAGAGTAAACAACTCTTCCTTTAAAACTCATATTTATAGAAAATGCATCTGGCAATCCATTAAACTACATGGCATTCCTGGACTCATGGTTAAACAGAATATAGTGAAACTCACATTTATAGAAAACGCATCCAGCAATCTATTAAACTACAAGACATGCTAGGACAGCATATAGTGAAGCACTAATGAATTTCTATGTGAAGGGTACAGGAATTCAAAAGACAAATGTGCAATACACTCAATGCAAGTGTCCCTTTGGGGAGCAGCTTAGGAGCACTGTCTGATGAAGTGACTCATTCAGAGTCACATAGACAAATGAAGGCAGAGGGACTCAAACCTTGCTCTACAAAAGCAGCTCATAGCCTTACTCATCCAGACAGATGTCGTTAGCCCAACAAAGTACATTTCACATCTGTGTGACTGCAAAAAAACAAGGTTAATTAAAAATCCATTCACAGTTAAAATATTAACATTGAACTCATATACATCTTGCTGTCCAATTTATTCACAGCCAAATAATAAACACACAGTCAGCAATCAATAAAACAAGGAAACCATGGATCGTACTCAAAGACCATGCCTCATATGATAATGGTCCTGTTTATTACTATCAGTTCCTTCCTTTTATCTATTTATCTATATTTGTTTACTGAGGTAGTATTCTGATCAATACTGACCAATTTCAAGCTCAGCCCGGGTAAAATACAAAACATTTCACAAACAATTATACAGAAGTGTAAGCAATAACAGAGTAGTCAAACTATTTACACAGAAAAAAATCTATATGTACAGTCTAGTGAACAAGCACAGTGCAATATACAAATAAGCAGAATATAATGTGCAATATATATATACATTAGTTTCTTAAGTTAGTCAATATTCAGTTAATCTTCAGAGAGAAAAAGAGACTTGGAAAGGACATAAGGATTTTGTGTCCTCTGTTGAAGCAACAGCATTTGGCTTGGATGAAGACTTGCTTCTGAGCTGCATTCTGAATTTGGAATAAGTGTGGATTTCATTTGGGTCAATGGAAGAACTTGGCAAAGAGTAGATGGCTTGGCAAAGACTAGGTGTCTGAAAGGAGAAAACATGAGCAGAGCTATGGAGTATGGTTCTTGGGGTAGTATGGGTTGCAGAAACCCAGTATTTATACACAAACACACATGCACGACCATCAGTTACAACCACTTGCATGACTACACACCTCAGACATCTGCTTGAGAATAAATAAATTAATGCACTTGTAAAAATTGGTCCAGAAATGTATCTCAACTTGCTGCTGGCAAAAAAACATAGTGAACTCACTACAAACTCTCTCTACCCTCTCATCTTCTTCTCAAATTGGAGACAAAGACCTGAAAACTAGGAACTTAGTTTAAATATTTTTCTGATATACTTAGCAAAGTTACCTGAATAAAATACTTTGCATTAGCAAACATTATTGGATACAAGGTCTGAAATTCATGTTTGTCATTATTTAATGACTACAGTCCACAATAATCTGTCAGAAAGCCACAGATTTTACAAATAATGGACATAAATACCTCTCACCTTCTTTGCTCAAGAATTCTGGACAAAGCCAAAAATAATTAGAGGACATGATTTACTTTACCTGAATATTCTGCAGTTATGATAATCCTCCTGTAGGGCAGTAATCCATACTGAAGGCAGTCAGGCAGCAGTAAACAGTAATGGAAATCTTCATTGAGGGCAGTAATCCACACTGAAGGGCAGTAGTAATCAATATAATCAGACTGGTACTGGGACATGTACACACACACACAAACACACACACACACACACACACACACACACACACACACACACACACACACACACACACACACACACACACACACACACACACACACACACACACCCTGTCACAGAATCTGTAATCTCTCTTTCTTTAATCTCCTCTCCTGCTCAATTCATTTAAAATGTCTCAATTTAGCTAAAACATCTTCTGCTTGAGTTAGGGAATGTATAAATATTCTGTATGTTCATAGGTTCATAGGTGTGTACTAGGTTAATGGCCCTGGAGCCTTTACAAACCTAGCCCATAGGATTACCCTGGCATTGTGCCACCTGATCTTAGTTCCCAGTGCCTCTGTCGAGTAAAGCCACTGGAGTGATCCCTGGGGTGAATTTTCTATTTCCCATCCACTCATCAAGATTTCTCTTGAAGAGGGCCAGTAAGGTGCTCTACTTGACATGTATGGGGAGTCTGTTACATAGCATGGGCATTCTTTGGGTTGTGAACCTTACCCTCCAGCATGTTCTGTTGATTGTGTTAATGAGGTTGAGGTCTCTGGAGTGTGTGGTGCGGAGGGATTGGGATTTCTTCAGATGTAGCATTTCTAACAGAGCTGGGTCAGACATGGCTTTGCAAGTCATGCAGAGATCGCTTCTAAGTAGGCAATATGAGACAGAGAATAGTTGGAGTTTTTTAAATCTGTCCATATAGGAGAAGTGTTTAAGGCCTAGGATCCTCTTTGAGAGGTACTTTTGCGGCCTCTCCAATTGTTGCAGGTGTTTAGTGAGGTACATGCCAAATAGGGCATTGTACTCAATGATTGGCCTAATGAGGGAAGAGTAGAGGGAGACAATGACCTCTTTCTTCCTGGATGCAAAACCCTTAGTAATGAGATGTGCTACATAGAAGGACTTTCTGACCACAGTGGCAATGTGGTGGTCAAAAGAGAGGTTGCTGTCAACCTGTGTTCCCAGATCTCTTATAACACCTTCTGTGTTCAGTGGACTACTATTGATGTGGTAATTCATGGGAACTGGGTTTTTCCCAACGGGGATGATGACACATTTTTTGCATTGAGCTTAAGGCCATGGTTCTGACACCAGTCGTTGGTCTTAGTGAGGCCTTTGTCAACGTCACTTTGGAGTTAATAATAGCTCCCAACTTGCAATTGTCTGCGAACTTTATCAGCCAGAGACCCTTCGTGTTGGCCTGGACTTCAGAGAAGTAGATACCAAACAGGAGAGGACCCAGGAATGAATCCTGTGGGACTCCAGTCATGACTAGTTGGCAGTCTGACTTGTAGTCAACTACTTTCACACTGTGGGTTCTACCTGTGAGCCAGTTTGCAACCCATCTAGTGATATAGGGGTTGATGCCTAACTTAGTGAGTTTTTCTATGATTCCTGAGTGGGGAATGGTATCAAAGGCCTTGGCCAGATCAAGGTAGGCTGTATGAACTACCTTGCCTTCATCCACAGCTCTGGTGACTGACTCAAAGAAGTCGACCAAGTTGAGCAGGCATGATCTACCCTTCACAAAACTAAACTGTGTTGGATCCAGAGTTTGGAGATTCCCTATATCCTTGTTTATTAGGTCCATGATGATGCATTCCATAGCTTTGCATATCAGACTCATCAGGCTTATGGGGTGATAATTCTCATGGTTTGAAGTCACTCCTTCTTTGTGGAGTGGGATGACTGTAGCAGTGTGCCATTCAGTAGGGACAAAGCCTGGGGTGAGGCTGTGATTGAACAGGGCACCCAGGTTAGTTGCCAGTTCACTCTGTAGATCATGTAGAACACAGCCAGGGATATTGTCAGGTCCCATAGAAGCTGTATTCTTGGCCTCGGACAGTGCTGTGTTAACCTGTGCAGCAGTAGTACTGAGTGCCTGGCAATCTACTGGTATTGTGACTGGTCCCTTGGGGGGGAGAGAGAGGGGTAAAGTTGGCACTGAATCTGTCGGCCAGTATATTGGCAACATCTGTTGGCTCGGTATAGGAGGTACCATTGTGCAGTAGCTCAGAGCAAATCTGGGTATTGCTGTGGAAAGTCTTTACATAACTATAGAAGGCTTTGTGGTTACCTTTACTATTTGCTGCAATTCTGTTTTCATAGCTAGCTTTAGAGGATTTGATGAGGGATCTCAGCTTTTTGTTGAGGCTGATAAGGGAGTTTTTCTAGTTTTGGGACTTCACCTTATTCCACATCAGTTTTCTCCTTCTGTTGTAGAGTTTGTTTATGGCAGGGGACCACCAGATTGGCTTCCTTTTTTTGGAGGGAGCATCTTGGTCCTGTTGGGTATGGCGAGATCCATGCATTTGTTTACCTGTTTGTACAGTGCATTGGTGTATGATTCGGTGGTCATGCAACTGATCTTCATTTACATGGGTGCAGTGCAGTGCAGTGAAGTTAGCCACCTCTGTTTTTAGGAGCCCAAAGTTAGCTTTGGAGAAATTTTTCATGGTGGTTACCTTTGCTGGGGAGGATGGGGGGTGGGAGGGATGTGGATTTCCAAGGTGATTAGCTTGAGGTCGGATCTAACCAGGGAGAAGTTGACTATTGGTGTAGAGCAGCGGTCACCCATGTTAGTAATGACCAGGTCAAGGATGTTGCTACCTCTAGTGGGAGTAAGAATGAGCTGGTCCAGGGCATTGAAATTAATGAATTCCAGAAAACGTTGGGTAAGTGTATTGGTACATGAGTAGTTTTCCCAGTTAATGGAGGGGTAGTTGAAGTCATCCAGTATGAGAGTGTTAGGTTGGACCTTAATATTCTCCAGGGTGCTTAGGAACATGGAGTGTGAGTCTTGGGACATGGTTGGGTACCTATAGCAGGCTACAACCTGAATCGCTGTCTTACCCAATGTTAGCTGCACTTGAAGCATCTCAGATGCATTATGTTGGGCTACCAGTCTGGAGGTGTGCGCATCCTTTATGGATATGGAAACACCACTGCCTTTGGAACTTCGGTCCAAGTTCTGGGGCCAAAAGGTGTGGAATGAGTTATAGCCTTTTAGTGCAGGGGTGCTTTCTACTGCCTTGAACCAGGTCTCTTTTACGGCACAAATGTTGATGTTCTCCATTTTAAGGAGTGCTTCAAGTGAGTGCATTTTGAGATTTAGACTTTTAGAGTTGAGCAACATGACCCTCAGATTGGATTCGTTTGTAGCTGCTATGGTGGTAATTTCATCTTTGGAACACTGCCTAAAAATGCACTATAGGGGTGGCAAGAGCCTTGGCCATTATACAGAAGCCCAGGGGTGACAGATGCAGGCCATCTCTGGAAAAGCATTGAGGTCTGTCAGTCATGTCACCCAGGCAGACAGATACTGGATCCCCTTAGAATGACACCAGAAACTTAGCCAATTGTTAAAATCAATCATGTTCTGCTTATACTGTGGTATCATTTTGGGTGACAGTAGAATGCTGCTCATGGCTAGGGTCATACCCACTTGGGCTACATAATCTGAGAGCTCCTCCATGTCTCTTTTCATGTAGTCCAGGGAGGTACATCTCAGGTCATTTACACCCACATGTACAATGACAGAGTCATATTTGTCCCTGTTGTTGAGGGACCTGAGTGTGTGCGTTATGTGGTAGATCCTAGCACCTGACAGGTAGCTTACTGTTACTTTCTCCTTAGTGAGTGGGACATCAGTATGCCTCACTATCGAGTCACCTATGACTAATGTGTTGGGTATGCTGTTTTGCCTTAGGGGCTTTGGTTGAGTGGCACACTGTTTAGGAGAGTTATGTGTCTTGTGATTAGTGTTGTGTTGCGATGGTTGAGTGCATTTCTGCCTTGGAGGTTTCTGCTGTTTGGGTAGATTTTTATTGAGAGCCTCCATGACGGTGGGTGTGAAGGTTGTGTTTTTATGTAAAGGCAGTACTGGTGTGTGTTCTAGAGGGCTATGTGTTCCATGTGGTGTGGTGCAAGTGTTGACCTTTTCCTCTTGACCAGCTATTCCAGTCTTGGCTGGAGAATGCGTGGCTTCCAATTTGGATATATAAATGCATCTCTCGCAAGTCTGAGTGTTGGGAGGTAAGAGGAGAGGGTTGTTAGTGTACATGAGGCAGTTGCTACATTGCCTCAGGATGCCCAAGTTCACCAGGTTAATAGGAGAAAACACAAGGAACTGACCTTTAGACATGCCTGTAGGGGTGGGCATTAATAATAAGTACTGGAGCTGTTTCCTTGTAGAACATTTAGTGCTGGTGGCACTTTTGTGTGCTACAATAATTGCTACAAGAATTCTGGTAAAGTGCTAGATTAATAAACTACTAAAAGTGCAGGAGAGGAGAGAACTTGTAGATCTAAGGGAAAAATTGAAGAGCAGACTTTGACACTGCTCAGAAACTTACAAACAGTCCTAGATGCAGCAAATCTGTATCTGGACTAGACTAGTTACAGGAAATGTGGGAAACAAGCACAACATGGGCTTTTAAACTCTTCCTTCAAAAATAATTTCCTGTCCTGCTTAATCTCCTCTCATGCTCAATTCAGGTAGAGTTCAAATCTCATGCACGTCTCTCCCGCATCGTAAAAATTTCCTCAATGTTTTAATTTCCTTTCCTGCTCAGTTCAGAGAGTGTTCATATCTCTTCATTGCTTCTCGGCTAAACTCTTAATCTCATCTTCTGCTTGATTTAACTAAAACATCCCCTGCTTGAAGCCGGGAGTGTTCTAATCTCTCACAAGTAGTTCAAATCTCCCACATGCTTTTAGGATGAACTCTTGTGTTTGACACTGGAAGACCTTGTGTTTGTGTGTGTGTGTGTGTGTGTGTGTGTGTGTGTGTGTGTGTGTGTGTGTGTGTGTGTGTGTGTGTGTGTGTGTGTGTGTGTGTGCATGTGTGTGTGTGCATGTGTGAGCTGATGTTTTGCTCAAGGAGGCAAGAAATCTTCCAAAAATAGCAGATCATTTTTTTACAGCCAAAATAGAACCCTCAGCCAGTGATGGGCCTTAGGCAGAAGCCTAGGTCACCTTGTGCTGGATCCAGCCCTGTTCACATTAAGTTCTTACCATAGACTCAACATATTAATTAAATCAGCTGTTTCTGACCTTATTTGTCATTCCATTAAGAATACCCAGTTGTAGTACTAAAGGGCCTGTCAAAATTCCTTTCTTTAGCTTCATATAGTCAAATGCATCACTCTCTTCAAAATCTACATTAGCTTTGGGGGTGCCTACCATCAAATGTAATGACAAAATTCTGGCCTATTCTGCTTTAGGGCCAGTCTTCAGTAGTTGCACAAATTTAAAAAACTACAAGATAGGCATCTACGTTGTCCATTGCTCCCAGTTGCTTCAGAAGCATGCTGGGTTTATGGTAACCAATGTAATGGAGGACTGAGTCACCACAGGCATTATCTGTTGCTGCAGACATTGTAGATGGTGGTCAGGTCTTTTCTGCATGTTGATTAGGTGTTGGTTATTAACTGTGACAGCTTACACTAAAGCCTCAACAATTAGATTCCATTTTGGATATCAGCAAAGGTGGGGTAGTTTACACACAACTCAATTCCAGCAACTGCAGTATACAGACTATGAGGTCAATCTTTATTAACAACCTTTTTCCCTGCCATGAGAATCCTTTCTGACTGGGCCCATCCATGTATTGGCACAACAGTGTTTTATCAGTTTTTCACCAGTAATCTTTCCTCCTGCATCTAACATTTTGGCACAAGATTACAATACAACTTGTTCATTTACAGAGACCAGGGGATTCAAAAAATGGGAAAAAATGGCCTCAGTCCTCACAGTTAACAGTCCACTTCTTAAGCAGTAATCAATTCATAGGTGGGGGAGTAGCTCACATAGAGTGCAGGCAGCCAGATCTGTTCGTATTTTCTGTCTTCGTTATCCATTAATTTGACAAATGTAGACTGGTATTATCAGTGTGACAGTATCTGGACCCTATTCTTTCGATTAAAATTAGGTTTATTCTACAAATCAACAGAAAATAAAGTTCTCTGACTTCAGGCTTGGGAAGTGGGAAAACTAACACAGAAAATATGGTACCCATTCACTGTTTGCTTTGATTTAAGGTTTCAGCTTGTACCACAATACATGTCTAAAAATACTTTCCAGCTTATAAACTGGTGCAAAAGCATATTGTAGAAGCAGTTTTTTTTTCATTTTCATTATTTAAGCCAGAATACTCTTTCAGCCTCCCAAGGATAAAAGAACCAAAAGGCTTCCATCCTGACTTCTGCAGTTATACCTCTCCACCCAGCTATCTTAGCTGAGACATCTCTAGCCCACTCCACATGGATCTGGAATCTAATTCATTGCACTACTAACATTTGTTATTCAAGTCAGGATGGAGTGAGCTTGGATAGTGAAACTTTAAAGGAAGACTGTGTAAGATGAAGTGGTAATAATAAGCAGATGGAGATATGAAAAGGAAGACAAGAGAAAAAAATCACATATCATGTTGACAGTGTCAGGATGGGAGGGATATGTATTACTTGTAAATTTTAGGTTTTCAAGTATGCTGTTTTTGTTCCAACTTCAAAAACTGGTCAATTTGTTACTCTGACCTGCCAGTATATATTACTTTTACTGTTATCTTTGTATTCCTTGTCATGGCTGCAAACGGTCACGGATAAACAATTCACTTATCTAACAAACAGATGAATAAATATAACGAGTGAAAATCTGCCTACTGGGAGAGAAGAGAAATACTTTTAATTCTGAGGAATATCATCAATCTCATTCCAGCCCTTTTTCTGTTATCTGAAAAGGAGCACCTGTCTGTTTGTAAAGTAGATAGATCTAGTAATATTAATCTCAATCTTGTATAGTGGCCTTAATTTAAGAAATGTTGATGAAGGTTTATTTTTCTGGTAGGTTTCCACCTTATCTACTACTCATCATTGAGTCTGACTTGGTCTTGAAACCTTAAGTGAGCCAGTGGCACCTGTGTCCTTGAATTCTCTTACTTGCAGGTGAAACATTTTATCCAAGACCTGCAGCAAAATTGTGTGTTGATGGTCAGATGCAGCATCCACAGTGTAATATTAAAATGTGAGTCCAGTTAGTGAGCATTAATTACCAAAAAAGTGCATTCCTTGAGTGAGGAACAGAGCTCAGACCATTAGTAGGGCAAAGTAGAGATGAAAGGCTGTGATTACTCAAAACATTTGAAAGCCTGGATATAAGACGGCATCAGCATAATTGGTCAGTAATATGTCTAGTAGGGAAGAATTCCTTTGGTAAGGTTAGGTCAGGAAGAGACAGGAACCAATTCATAGAGACCTCACATTCTAAAGACATTGTTTAGAGCAGGAACTATCATCTAAACAGTTTAAATTATTGCTTAGAACAGGAAGTATCATCTGGCCAGTTTAAATTTATATCAGCAGTTATAATTAAGTTTTCTTTATTTTCAAATTCCAACATCTACCCTAGCATTCAGAAATACTTGTCAAATTGTGGTAAGTGATTATACTTGAATGGGGGTCATATGCAGGATGGGGTGATTCAGAGACACTCTAAGTACAAGCATGGAAACCCAAGAAATTCTATGGCTTGCATGTAATTATTGCAAATGGTGATATAATGACAGAGAAATGAGCAACATTATTAAAATAAGAGTACTAAATAATGAAAATGAGGGTAAACAATATGGCAGAGCAATTCAGAGATGCACATATACCACTCTGAGAGAAGATAATTCCATAGTTAATGACCCCACTAAAATCCTGTAGTTATGGAAGACACTGTGAAAGCAGGCTAACCACCACACAAGTAAATTTGTTTACGCAACAGGCTGCATTCCTTGCTGGTTGACACAGTGTTATGTATCTTTGCATTGGTGGCACTGTGTCATCTGTCTACATTTAACATATCATACCCTACATAACAGTGAAGTTGTGGACTGCTACTATGTGGACAGAGGCACCATGCAGGGGCTGGTTGATATGTGTCATTCTCATATGCAGATCTATGGGATACTTAGAGTACCTATCACTGTGGATACCAAGGCATGGATGCTGTTAAGAATAATAGCTCCAGGGACCTTTCTGTGCCCAGTTGGGGCAATATGGGTGTATCCAAGGCATCTGGCTCAAGGATTCTTCATGTACCACAGAGGAGACAGCCAGCTCCATGACAGCATTTTATGACATAGCTCATTTTCCTGAGGTAATGGGGGCCATAGACTGCACTGAAATTGCAGTAAAAATCCCACCTGTGCAGAACAGAGGAGAAGAAGGTATGTCAACTTTAAGGGATCCCTCTCAAGAAACTACCAGGTGTTCTGTAACACACAGTATGTGATATACAATGTACCTGTAGGAAGTGCCCACAACTCCCACATATAGCATATGTGCATCCTATAACAGCAGTTTGTACAGGGTGATTTTACCTAGAGACATATTGCTAGCAATGCCTGATATGTCCTGTATTCATGGTTAATGACATATATCAGAAATTTCCAGACCATGGAAGAGAATGACTACAACTATTCCCTGTCACAGACCTGTGTCATTGCTGAATGTGTATTTGACCTACTTCCACTATCTGAATCTTTCTAGGGGTACCCTACAGTATGACCTTGACACATGCTGTAAGATATTTTCAGTATGTGCACAGTTACATAACATTTATCAGTATCAGTGGTACAACTGGTAGTGCACTTGCCTTTGGTGCAGGAGGCTGTATGCTGTATTTCAGCACCAGATAGTTTGATTGCTGACACTGCAGTGTAGCATAAGTGTAGCATAAGTGGGGTACTGTACTCCTGAGTGTGACATCCTTCAAATGAGACATTAAAGTGAGGCCCCATCTGCTTGAGTTGGTGGCAGTTCAGTTGGATGTAAAAGACCACATGGCACCTATCAAAAAGAGTAGGGGGCCTTTATTTCTATTAAAAAATATTATTTACCGAATACTTACATATTTACATATTTACTCCTTCTTTTACTATTAAACATTCATAATTTTACTATACCAAGTATTTATCCTTATTAAGCCCCCACTCCTTTTAGATAACCACCATCTGATTTTATTCAATATCTCTGCCAAAATCCATTTTCCATTAAACATTTATCCTTTCATTCCATATAACTCATGTAACATAAAACATTTTTATTTACTTTTTTAACATATTCTTTACACTATTTTATAATTCATATATTTAATCATTTCCTTCTGTATCTTATCCACTTCTTTTATATCTTCAAAGTTTTCTTTACATAACTTTCCCCATAATTTCACTACTCTTTTACATTTCAAAAAAAGAGTAGTTTCCTCTTCCCCACAATGCAAAAATATTCTTTTACTTTTCTTTTAACATGACATGTTTCCTTTCACTGGTAATTTATATATTACCAGTCTACAAAAAAATGTTGTCATTCCCCGGGATTTATGAACCTTGCGCCAGGCGCCAGCATAGCGTCGGCGTTATAACGCCAAATATGGCTGCTGAGCGATTCAGGTATGAATGAATTCCACGTGCACTACCGGGCGCGGACCGTCTCGCCCGTAGGTATGCAAATCAGGCTGTGTGCGGTATTGGACCATGGAAATGGGGGCAAATAGCGATCCACGAGTGGCGCAGGCGTAAGCGTAAGAACGCGGCAATGTAAACCAAAAAGCGGTTTACATTTACCCAAACATACCCGAGGAGTAACGGAAGGCTGTCAAAGTCAGGTATCATATAGGTGCAATATGCCAATGTGGAAAGGCACCGAGAATGTCCAAAGAAAATATGCACAAAATGTAAAAATGACATAAATGGCACGTGCGTAGAAAGAACAACAGACCCCGGGATATGTGCACAGAAGTTGCAAAGCAATGAAATAATATGACAATGTCCTAAAGAGCAGTATAACACATCAGCTGCACAGCCACCACACACCATAGTATGTATGTAAAGCTTCAACCCCAGCGCAATGGTTGTCAAGGAGTGGTGGCGGTGTTCGGCACCGTAACCATGTATTAGTAGTCAATTCCATGCAAATGAGGCAGATAATAGTGAATCGCAAAAACGGCGGCGTAAGGATGGAGCAAGCGAGCGGTACTACACCGAGGAGTGGCCTACACGAGATACATGTCAACCACAGAGGGTGTGCCACTGGAGGAAGGATATTGGAGGTCAGCAAATCTGGGCTGTACAATGCACATCACAGCATCAGGACTGGCGTGTTAGGAAATAGATGCGCTGAGAGTACAGAATGCGCGACAGATGCATGTGCACGAGGATGACTACGTTCCCTAAACCAGTCATGTGGCGGCCTCACCGTCAACAACCACGGATATAGGAAGGTAATGCGGAGAATACGAGAAATGCGGAAGCAGTGTAAATGGAGCCGTAATGAGCAATCAACACCAATCAATGCAGGAAGGGCAAACGCGGCAGCTGATAACTCTGCATGCAGACTCCTGCATAACGGAAAGGGGAGGCATATGAGTGCAAAGATAGTAGGGGATGTAGTAGAAATGCAAAGAGCAAAGAACCGAAATAGCACAGCCAAGTACAGAGGTAGCATAACTGCGGCTGCAGATAAAATGCATCATATGCCATGTGCCTGCAGGATGCAGTAATGTAAGATGCAAAGCGAAGGCAATGCAGGCAACTGTAATGTAACACTACAGGCAGTACCGTTGCAGTTGCAACCGTAAACCACGGAAATAATCCATGGATACGGCTGCACAGACACACCCAATGACATCACGGGTATACAGCACAACAGTATTAAATGTGAATGCACACAACACACAGCGCGATTTCCCAAATGCCGCACCGTAGGGTGTAAACAGACGGGGAACTTTTAATATGTATATGCAGGGTGCCACCGTGGCGTGATGCATAGGTATGTGGCAGAGACAGGCGGAGTTGCGGAGGTGGTGCCGACAACTACCGTAGGCCTCACAGGAGAAGGAGAGTGTTCAGACCAAGGGTGACCTACCAGGGCTGCGAGACCTGGAGATAGTAGGCGCTACAGGGTGGACAGGGACACGTTACAGCAAATAGTGGAGCTGTGCCTGCGCCTGAGAACAAGAGACAACAGAGCGGAGCCCATCCCAGTGGACACAAAGGTATGTGTGAGCTTGCAAATACTGGCTACAGGTACCTTTCAAAGGCCCACCGGGACATAATGGGCATCTCACAGGCATCAGCATCCAGGGTACTACACCAGTTCCTGGATGCCATGTTACCACATGCCCATGAGCACATAAATTTCCCCACATCTCAGGAGGAGTTGGCTAGCAATATGCGCCGCTTCCACCGTGTGGCACAATACCGGAGGTCCTGGGTGCGATAGACTGTGCGCACATAGAAATTAAGTCACCACCGGGAGCAGGGTAGACGCTACATAAACCGCAAGGGATACCCTCCATCAATTGCCAGGTCGTGTGCAATGCGCGGGGCATTATTATGGATGTGTGTGCTGGCAGCCCTGGAAGCTACCACGACTCCCATATCTGGCATGCCTCACAGCTGTATCAGGTATTCGCCAGGGGGGACATCACACAAGGTCACCTTGTGGGGATGCTGGCTACGCACTGGAGCCGTGGTTGATGACACCCATCAGAAATGCACACACACACATGCAAGAACGCCATAATGAGGCACACGCACAAACGAGAATAATCATAGAGCGTGTGTTGGGATGTTGAAATCACGGTTCCGGTGCTTGGATACATCCGTGGAGCCTTGCAGTACTCTCCAGGCACAAGTGCCCACATATTCATAGTATGTTGTATGCTACACAATATGATTCTGCGGAAACAGCTGCTGCAGGGACATAATGCCGGAGGGCCACCAAGCCCGCCACAACTGCCAGGGCAAGCACAGGCACACGGCGTTCAGCGCCATGGACACACTGAGCCAGCCCGACTAGCTAGACAGAGGCGTACCAATATGCCTACGCCCTGGCAAAGAGGGAACGATAGCACATACTTTGACAGTGTAGGCCCCATGGACTGACACCTCCTGACCTGCACACACAGTAAAATGGACGCCACACAAACATGTCCGCCCGTAATGTGTACCGTATGTGCGGACCTATGTGTGACTCCAACAAAGGCACCGCCCAAACACTGCACACCCAATAGCCAGCAGAGCATGGAACGCCAACACCTCAACGCACGCCGGTTCTACAGCACACGGCGTAGCCGTATGCTGCCACTATCGCCACAAGTCGACCACATATGTACTCATGTGCATACACAGATACGGAAATACATATCAGTACACATGTAGAAATATATGTACGCATACACAGATATAAAGTACAACAGGGTAATATGGAACCCAGGGATGCAAGTTCACAGATAAGTAAGAGACGAAATCACCACATAGTAAACATAGTGACCGACAACCCGATCATCCTGGAGGGTGGGCAGAGCAGGTAACGCTAGCCATGGAAATGTTAACCTGCATCAATACATATCCACGTGTCAGGATGGTCACCAGTCCATGGTACAGTAACGGGATATGTGGGTTACCACCTGTCCCACGTTGTGAGGGACAGTCCCCCTTTGTGCAGTTGTGTCCTGCAAAAACATTGACAAATTGGCAAATCTCTTGAGATTGTAGGACAAAACTATTTCCTATATTTTCTTTATTAGTTGCATAAAACAGTTATTTTGTAGAAGAAACATCTAAATATCATAATAAACAGAATAAGCAACTGTAATGCTACAAGTTTGTATTCTGGCAAAAAGTGAATTGCTGTCCTTTGTACTGGCCGTGGGTATGTGTTGGCATGCAAAATCTGACGTTTCTACAAAAATGTCCCACTTTGGGCATTTGAAAGGTGGCAACCCTATATAAAGCGTGTCATATCCATAGGATATGAGTGCGGAGATACACGCCGCCACCGGCGTCCAACGTAGGTATTGTGTTCAACCGTGCGAAGCGGAAAGCATACCAGTGAAGTGTACGACATTATGAGGAACGTACCTCATTTGGGGTGTAAGAGTTCATGTTCCTCGCAGTTCCTCCAAGTTCCACATTGAAAATGTCTGTCAAACATCCATTGTTAGGAATGTATATAAATGACATCCTGGTAAATATAATGTACTCATAGTAATTCATTAAAGGTTCTTCACTGTAAGTAAATCAGCATATTATAATCAACCTATGACCTACTTAGCTGAAGTTGTCACTATGCCATTACTATGTGTTCCACATTATGCCCATTTGTTTCACATTACTACTGTGTGTGTTCCTCACTCTGGAAATAGAAGGTTGACAGCCATGGCAATATGTGTATGTGTGAGGTGAGGTTGTCGTGTGTTCCGCTGTGTGTGTGTAATGTGTGTGCCAGTGTAAAATGTGTATGTAGATGACATGTCACAGGCGGAGTGTAATAACAGGCGTAGGCATACAGTACAGGAACCATAGGTATGTACAGCAGTACCCACAAAGTAGTACTGACATCTCCTCAGTGGCCATGCACGTGGCGGCGTAAAACGATGCAAAGCGGAAATGTCCCAAAGTGTACCACAGGGCCATAGCCAACAGGAGATGCAAAGGGCCCATGTACAAACCATGACCGTGTGTATGGCGGCCATAAGGTAGACTCCACGGTCCGTCGGCAGCGTTACACAGCATCAGGCATGCGGCGAAAATCGAATGTGCTATCCGGCACCGATCGTGAACACTTACGGTCCCGTAAATACCGCGGTGTGTTCCACGACCGTGAAGTAAGCAAGCACACGAATAGGAGGCTACCGGTAGCATACAGGCCGCCCCAAGTATAGCACCACATTCACCGTAACTATCAGCGACAAAATGCCACTGGATAGTAGGCACGGACGAACATCCGCAGATATATAACCGATGTGAAGGAGGAATACGTGCAGGAAGCACACATGCAGGCGATACCGACACATCAACAAAACAAACATTCCCGGAACAACAGACAGGTAACCTGCAGCTCCCCAAGCAGGGATGGAGCACACACAAGCATATCTGGTATGTATAAATGCAAGACTCACACCCCGTACCCGTCACCCACATCCGCAGATATACCCCATTGCACATATCAAAGGGATAACAGCTAAAACCGTAGCAAACATACAGGCAGTCAATGACAGCGGCATACCCACAACAAGCTCGTGGGAAACACTAGCAGCGGCTGATGCATCCTTGCATCTGCTGTGTACAGGAAAATAACAGCCATGTTACACATCTGAATGCACAACGCCATCGACAGACGCCGCCAGGACACGGAGACCCACATGTCGAACACAATACCATACCCAACACACACAATCCACGGCTAACACCACAGCGAAATGTACCCGACACCACACATAGCGGATGCAGTCACACAAACATGATACAATACATACCACCCTCACGAAGGTATTGCAAATAACCAACGGCCACGAGGAAAGAACCATGGCCTAGTGCCAGCGCATTAACGAAAGGAGGGATCACCGGTGATATGCGCATAAGTACACACCGAGGAACAGCTATTGGCCTGATTAACCCACATGCCTCAGGTGGCGTTAATATAAGGAAGACTCCTGGATATTCAAACCGTATGTTCATAGCGAACAAACAGGAATACAGAAGGAGAAACAAGGAAATAGAGACGAACACAGAACCAAAGGCCGGAAAGGTATGTCGAACCCACGACATGTACTGGTGTGTAGCACGATCGTTATGACGAATCTGTACAGTATGTGAACGGTGTGTGTAGGTAAAGATACCTGTCCATCAGGCAGAGAGCGAAGGTTGGATATGTAATGCTAAAACGCAGCATACCAACGACTGTGGACAGCGTGTGCACAGCAGTGGGACAACATGTACACACCGGGATAACCCCAGGTTCGGCTTGCCATCTTTTCAAATGGCCAAAGTGGGAAATCTTGGGACACACATCAGATGTTACAGGTGGACACATACCCATGGTCAGTACAAAGGTTAGAACTGTACTCTTTTGCATAAAGAAAAGTGTAGTCTTGTAGCAGTTAAGTTGCTTATTGTGTGTCTTGTAACATTTAGGAATGTACACACATAAATAACTATGTTATGCAACTCTTACATAAAAATGGGATATAGTGATGTCCTACAATCACAGGACATTTGCCATTTGTAATATATTTTGTCAGGACACAACTGCCCAAAGAGGGACTGTCCCTTGCAAAGTGGCACAGGTGGTAACCCTACCCCAGGTCTGCCATAGGGGTTGCAAACACAGAACAATGCCACCACCCACGCTGATGCTGGCAGTGGATATCCAACAATGAAGTGCCACAGCAGGGGATAGGACATGTATGTATAGTGTCACAGCACACATGTGCATGGGCATATACCGTCGATGTCATACGGAATGTGCGCCGCGGCGTGCATTATCCCACGCAGTAGGCGACTATGTCAATTATGTGTAATGCAAAGCTGTCATGATGGATATGTTCACAAATCATAGACAGTATCACAGGCATAGCATGCATGATGGAGGGATGGCCTAATGTTATGTACATACACAAGATATGTATGGCCTGCACATATGGGACAATGTAGTAGCAGAATAGGTACCCGAAATGGAGGGAACAGCAAGTAACCATGTCCAAACATTCCATAGCAGGTGCAATGTGCCACAATGATGTCCAGCAGGGCGTGTGTAAACACATGTGCAATGTACACAGTACTGACACCCACCCCCCATGGTAGTGTCCACTGAACGGCAGAAGTGGATGTCAACTGTCATGTCTATACAGTACGTCCGCTGTGTTGGTACCATGGGTCTGTGTCACCCTACCAGCAAGGGAGCTATCACATGACTAGTGACACAGTGTGCCCCTGTGGGATGTGCACAGGACCTATGTCCCACAGCACGGTGTGTGTCCAGTCTGTGGATGTCACACAGACGCCGGGCCGAGCAATGTGGCATGTGTGCACACATGCAGGACTGCTCCTCCCACCCTGCCCACTGCAAACGCCATGTAGGAGTACTACATGCATCATTACTGGAGAACATGGCCCATGGCAGAGTAGATTACACCCCTGTGTTAGTGGCATGCAGGTGAGTACAGATGTGTTACATGACTGTCATTTGCATATGTAAACTGTCTGAGCCGGGTAGAGAGCACCGCATGACTATACTGAGACATGTAACGTTGTATCCATTGTGTAAGGTGCACCACACATGTGTTATTGTAACACGGCCTGCGTGTACATGTGTGTATGGCACTGGTACAAGGGCACCCAAGGTATCAGCTAGACTAGACATACGGTCCAGAAATCGTGGTCCTGCACATGTGTACCCGCCATGGTGTAATATGGCAACCACAGCACCATGTGGGCCATGTGTGTGTACATCAACCATGTACAACGTGATATGCCTGTATAGGGACAGTATCCATGTGATACACACCGCATGACTGTCAGTATGCAAAGGTGATGTGTATGCACTATGTGTGATGTAACTGATGCAATGATATCTACATGATATATCTGCCACACTGACACCTGTATGGGTGTCAGCAACATGAGTAGGATGAGCTAGAATGCTGCCAGGTATGTAGAAGTGGTATATGTAGGCATGTACAGTACTGTGTGACAGCAGGTAGTGTGCGATGCAAATACTGAGCATGAGGGGCCACATGTCTGAGGACCGTGCAATGTCACATGTCCCTGACTTGTTGTAGTTAGCATGATATGCCTGCACCACTGTGTGAACTGTACAGAAGGCACATGGCGTAACATCCCGATACATAGGGTATGATGTGATGCTGGATGTGTACACTGGCAATAGCATAAAGTGGAATGGTGCTGAAGGGCAAAGAGCGGATCATGTCTGATGTGATACCCTCTGTACCACCCCAACCACCCATGCAATAATATGACAGGTGGCCAGCATGGGATGTGGTGTGCTGTGGCACAGAAGCCCAACAAGGGTGCCAGGAAAGGCATGCAGGTAGTCAATGAGTGTGTGAAGCATGTATGTCAAGATGTGGCCCAGTGCCATACTGAATGGCCCAGTCATGGGTGTAGAGATGCAGCCCCATACGTGCAATGCAGTACCATCCATGTGTAGTGTGATAGATGTGGTAGTGTGGTGGTCAGGGTGCACAACGTACATGAATGGGCTAGCAGTCACTGACGTGTGCTGCTGCAGAGACATGTAACAGCCAGGTTGGCGGGATACAACAACTACGGCGGTTTGAGGTGACATTGGGACTGTGTTCCCGGACATAACATGTGCATGGCAGTACTATGTATGTGTCCACAGGGTTAATACAATGTCCAGCCAAGGATTGGAACCCTGTAGTGAGTGAGAGTGTGTATTGTTGGTAGGTACCCCATTGGCAGGCACGATGACAGCAACATCTGTGTCGTCAATGCCTGCATGACCGTGGTATGCTGCATTGAATGTGGATGTAGTCAAACAGCAGAGACATACCACCACACTGCGTGAGGGCCCACACTGCAATGTCTGGCAGTCATGTGTAGGTAGCTAGCTGTGGAGTATGTCATGCACCATCAGGACACACCATGACTGTCAAGTGACACACAACACACAGGTGAACATAACTACCGTGCAACAGCCTGCACATGTGCCCATACAGCACGTGTGCATGGGACAGGAATACCACTGTGGCGTCTGTGAAAAGGCCAGTACCACCATGTCTCAGTGTGGAATAGCATGGTCCCTACCAGTGTGTAAATGTAGCAGAAGTGCACTGTGATCAGTGTTGGCATAGGCACGTAGACTGTCCATCGTACGGGGTGCCATGCCATCAACTACCACTGTCAGTGGATGTCAGTAATACCGGCTGTAGTGTGTATGTACCATGCATGCTGCTATGGTTGTGTGTTTAGGGTGTGGCTAGCAGGGATGGTAAGCATGGATGTTCAGCAAACAGAGGGGAGGTGTGTAGGCCTAGCACACAGACACATGGAGGTTTGGTGCATGCTGAGGGTAGTGTAGGTATGGTATGTGTCGTGTAATGTGTCACCCAGCTATGCGTACTGCATGGCCAAGCATGTGTGGGTACATGGGAGTCCATACTAGGGAAGGGCGTGTTGCTGGCAATACATAGCAGTAGCAACTGTCCTAGGTGCAATGTACAGTATGCCAACCCGACCGGCATGTAACCTGTGGTGTACAGTGTATTCACTGTCGCATGTCACAATGTGCGTAGCCACGAACATGGGTATCTGAACATGGACTACCTATGATGCAATGTGTCATGGGAATATACAGTATGTGTGTAAATCACGGTGTGGTGTGGGAACCACCCACCCGTGTGTGTTGCAGTCCAGGTATGTGCCTGGGAGGTATGATCTGTGTACAATCTGGACCGGCAGATGTGCCGTGTAGGGCATGGAGGCAGGTCCCAGGCACTGCAGATAAATGACATGTGTGCTGTACTGTGTGTGCAGTGCTAGTGTACAGCACAGTGGAGGTGTAAGCATTGTCACACATCACTGCATGCTGTGCCTACCTGTGACAGCCCTGCCGGAGACAGACATGTGACACCGCTGCACAGGCAGCATAGCATGTGAAGATGTACATGTGGGCTGCACACCTTAGGCAGATGTCCACACGTCATGTGTGCCACGGTAGTGTGGTTGAACACGACTATCAGACTGGACAAACAGCACATGCCTGCATAACAACAGTATGACCATAGTCAACAGTCCCAGTGACAGAGTAGGCCAATGTAGACTATCCCTGCATGCAGACCACTGGCTACTGGACACCTGGCTAGACACACACCTGGAGGGTTAATTCACCATTGAGCCATCACATGTCCAAGTCCATGTGGGCGCAACAATGTCATCACAGGGTGGTCACAATAGCAGGTGGCAAGGCAGACACGGTGTACCAGGTGATGTGTCATGTGTGCATATGTCGACTAGCACAGCCGTTCACATGTCTGCAACATACTGGTGCATGATGTATACTGTTACATGATGAATGGAACTGCACTGTCACCCACTACAGGGCCATCTGACACAGGTGTGTTGTGACTGGTGTAACCCATGTTTGCACAGGATACACACTGCTGTTGTAGGCAGCCATGCTGGTGGCCACCAGTGATATATGCAGTGGTCATACAGACATACCATACACAGTGTTCATGCAGGAATGTCCATTGTCGTGGACGATGCGCTGCTATGTGAATGTAGGTGTTTGTTGTGAATGTCACACATCCAGAAGACACCATCTGGTGCAGTCATGGTTGTCAACACCGGTACACACAGCCACAGCAGTCAGAACCCAGTCCTGACAATGTGTGTCAGTCACCCTCGTACTGTGTGACATATGTGCACATGGCGGAACACCTCCCACTGTCATCTAAGCTGGCTACATGATGGCTGGAATGTGCTGTAGAAATGTACAATGCTGGTAGCCGAATGAAGTACCTGGAATCAGACACAGTACGCTATGTCAGCCATGTAAACCATGCACAACAATGCCCGCCCAACAGACACAAACAATGCATTGACACATGGAACATGTGCACATGACAACCCCAATGAGGTATGTTGCACATATTGATGTACAATTGTCATCTATGGCCATAGCATGGATGCAGACACACATACTCCACAGGTAGTACCATGTGATGTAGGTAGGGGGCATTGCTCGTGTACATGTCACAGTAGATGTCCACACACATGTCCTGCATAGCCGTCATGTAGGGGTAGCTGTGGTATGTGACAACTGGACATGCCCATACAAATTACCATGTCCCACAGGAGATGTGTTAGGTGTGTACCACATGTGGCGTGCTGACAACAAGCTGCGATGTGTATGGCTGCGGTGTACCTGTGTGACATTGTCTGTGATGGGTGCAAAGGCACATAGTATCGTATTGCATGCACACAAGCCCCACATAGGTGCATAGCCTGAACATACAGTACAAGGAGTGTGTGGGATGATAGCAACCCACAGGTGGAGATGGGTACGGACGCAGCCCACAACCACATGTGTGTGTACGGTGTTCACGTCCATGACACATGAGCATCTGAGAGGCTAGCGTCACAGCTGTACAGGGTCGCATGCATATATGTTCAGCAACATCCCTGTATGTCCCACCACTGGCCCGTGGACCGATGGACACCAACCAAATGTGCAGATATGAGATGTGCACAGCACATCACAGATGCCTACCATAGAACAGGCCTACCATGTACACATGTGCACAGTAGGTCTGCGCCACCTGCAGTCAAACACGTTAGGTGCCAAACCACACCAATAGTCCAGGCAATGACACAGATGGACGTGCATGCCTGTGTGTATGTATGTCTGTGAATGCCTCCGGCATAGCAATATAGCTGTGTCACCATTGTGAACAACAATATGAATGGGTTGTATGTGTGAGGGGTGCATCATATGTGTATGGTCAGATCGACGATACCATCAGTGGGCCTGCTATGTGAACATCCCTGTCCCCATACATGGATACCTCTGCTGAGCCCAACACCACATTCACAGAGGGAGGGATGGCGGTGTGTAGTGCAGCAGCAGACATGTGGGTGGCAGCGGGCACTGGATGTACACATATGTGTTACCCACATCAGTTCAGGCAGCCATCCATGTGCATGGGATAGTGGTGTGTGTCCACATACAGCACTGTGTCGATCAATATCCCAGCACATAGCACCTGCCAGGGCTACAGTGTATGCATGGATGTGTGATACCTGCATGCACCAGACACACCCTCAACAAGCAGTGTACAGCATACCTCACTCGAGGACAGTGTCCACACCATGGTGATAAACATGTTGAATGTCCATATTCACACAGCTATGACATATGCAATGGACAGCCACCCTGCCAATACCGTCAACCCCAGGTGGATCACACCCAGTGCCATGTATGTGGCATACCCTGCCATATCATGCAGAGCTGACCAGCAAGGCTGCATGAGCTATCACAGTCCCACATGGTGCAATGGGCAAAAGGCACTCTCACTATCAACCATACACAGCAGTAATGTGGCGGCGATGCACCCTGTCATGTTACAGGTGCTGTGTGATGCTCTGCACAATGTGTGTGTGTACATGCTATGCATGGCCTTTCCTGCTAATGTGTCATGGTTACACATTGCTCCATGTCTATCACATATGCAACACAGGTGAGCTGTGGCAAGTTGTCCAGCACCCATACAGTGCTGTGTGGAAGTACATGGCACAACACATGCATGTGCATGTGCAGGTGTCCATGTGTATGTGTACAGTGCCGCTGCTGACGTTCACAATGGACACAGACGTGATGTGTACTGACATATACACAGCGTCCAGGTGAACAGTACCACAGACGTCACATGGGGACCTATGCCAACTGATATGGACATAGGTGCAGCCAGGTACACATGTCCATGGCAGGCTAACATCTACATGGTGCGTGTACGGTGTGATGGGGTGGCACACAGATATGATGTGACACCCAGTGCTCAATGGTGTGAAGCCAGAACATCGGCTGTGTCACTGCCACGATGCCCTTCACAGATCACTGTGCAGATGTCGTACATGTCATAGCAATGTATTTCCAACAGTATGCCAGCACAGCAGTGTGAATGTGACCTGCCACCATCATTATGTCTTCCAGATAATGCCACGTTCCCGTCTTCCACCATTCAGCCGACAGGAGGAGGTGATCATTCCATACCTCCATGGCAACCACGCCCTATTTAGCCATGTGCCACAGCAGGCACAGGAACGGCAGGAGATGTGGGAGGAGATGTGCAGGAGGGTGAACAGCGTGGGCGTAAACAACCGCAGCTATCAACAAATCCGCAGGCACTGCACAGACCTGATCCGGCATGCAAGACAGCGTGCCGCTGCAATCACCAGGCAACAACGTGGGACAGGTGGTGGGCCACCAACCCAGCTCCCACTCACAGCCACGGAGGAGCTCCTGGCCAGTCTGGGGACACCCACAGAAGAACACACAGAAACACTTGCGTCCATCGTGGAGGTGGGTGTCTCCCGAGATATGAGCCTGGAGCCGCATGGTAAGTCAGTGTTGCATGTTTGTATGATAGGTGACGTGGGTGTGGGTGTCATAGTACAACACATGATATAGCAATACATGCCAGGTATATGGCCACACAAGATGCAAACCATAGTATGCTATGTTGTGTTAGCAGACATGTGCATAGCACATGCTACCACACATGCATGATGTGAGATGCACAGTGCTGACTGTGGAGATAGTAATGGCTAATGTGTATACCTTTGTGCAATGCCTTTACAGGTACGTCTGGTGTGTCGCAAGGACAAGGGTCTGTTGCAGGTAAGTCTGTTGCTAGTCAAAGGCATGTTCTGCTGTATTGATATTCCCCATGTGTCTAGGCATGACATGCTCACCTGTGTGTGCTCCAGTCACGGTATACAGCTCGCACCACCCGACACACACAACACCCATGTACAGTAGATTCACCCGTTAGCGTAGAGTGCTATGACACCACACAACCTATTGGTGTGTTACGTGCAGTCAGCTATGCATACAATGGTGTAGGTGTTACACAATGGCTGCATGTGTAGTATGCATTGGTATGCCAGTGCAGTATGCACACAGTACCACATAGTGAGCTGTGATCTGGCCAGAGCACAGGTGTTACCAATGTGACCCATGCCCCTGCATCGGTGCTGCGTTGTGACATGGCACATGCCATGTCCCATGCACATGGATGTCTGGCTGCAGCATTGTCACACCATGACATGACCTATGCACAACATAGCAGACATCCACACAGTCAGCATATCCGTACAGAATGTGACACCTCACACTACTATGGTTGTATGTCACATGGGCCACCACAGGGCCGTGTGCACGATGTCTACCACACACAATAGTCAATGACTCAGACAGACAAGGCCATGGTTGATACCTACAGGCATGTTGCCACACAGCACATCCACAGTGGGTACTCACCGTTGCACCCTGTACACACATAGTGGGTTCATCACTGTAGTGGACCCCCTGGACATCCAATGTAGTACACCAGTGACATGGAACGCCTCTCCACAGCTACTACAGGTGCCTCCAATGTCCACCATATACGTGCTGCTGAGCATCTGAACTGACTTACAGACATGGCAATGTAATGCGTCCAGGTCACGCATCGCACAGACACATAGCTGTGTCCTGCTACTGTGCAGTGGTACAGAGCCCGCACTACACACTGTACAGCTATGCACACAGCTCACAGCAAACATACCTGCACAGGCATCACTGTTACCCATACATTGTATCTGTAGACTGTACACATAACACTGCACCGTGAAAGCCATTGTGATGTGGTGCATGCGGTGGGTCACCATCGTCACATGTCCACATGATACCGCACATGTTTGCGGTGTCCATTACATACTGTCGGCAGCCATGTGTACTCTCAACTTCCGCCGTTGACCACGGTGTATCACGCTGATGCATGCAAACTACCATGAATGTGTGTACTGCATGCCTACTAAATGACACCTGCCTGTTGTACTGTCCCCACCAGGGCAGTGTACATACTGCCACTATGAATGTCTGGTCTGCATTCACTGGTCTGTGTTGTGAATGCTGCATGCCACCTGCATTATCACATGCATGCTGTCTGTGTGTGTGTGTGTGTGTGTGTGTGTGTGTGTGTGTGTGTGTGGGTGTGTGTGTGTCTGTATTGTAACCAATGGTATGTCTTTGTATTGACAGGTGCTGTAGGTGAGTTCCCCTCCTGCGGTCAATCTGATGCTAGTGTCCCCACAGATACTAGTGGTGATGACCATGTGCATGAGGCACAGGCAGGGTCGTCACAGGCAGACTCTGTGCCACTGGAGAACATCACACATACGTCCCTTTCATCCCGCTGCGGTTCAGATGCCGACACATACCCCAACACCGTTGACCATAGATGACGGTCAGTCAGCGTCTGTTGTCCCTGAGCAGGAATGTGTGGTGGCTGCAGAAGGTGTGGGTACACACGATGTTGCCAGTGTAAGGACTGGTGCAGTGCCACGCAGGCATGTGGCAGGTGCTGCTCGTAGGGGGAGCACCGCTAGACATACACCTGCCATACAGGGTGCAGCAGCTGGTATAACCAGACGCATGTTCCAGACTGTAATGGCAGCGCAGGCACGTGCCGAACGGCAGAACCAGGAAGGGCAGAGGCTGTAGAAGTCCGCAATCCATACCCTGAATGACAACATCCAGGCATTGGCGAATGCACAACAGCATCTTGCCGATGTTCTGGATAGGAGATTGGGTGACATGGCTGGTATCCTCGACCGAGGCATGGCCATCCTTGGCGTCGCAGTCCGTGCAGGAACACCAGGTAGGGGTGAGGCATAGGGCACGTGGGCGTGTGCCAGCAACACCACCTGCTGCAGGTCAGCGTGTGCGTGCCACCTCCCATGCCCACCCAGACAGTGCTGGTAGCAGCAGCAGTGCAGCTGCTACTACACCATCCACACCAGGACAGAGCAGGCGTGGGCGTGGCCCTGACCCGTCGTGGGCATGTTTCCAGCGGACATGTGACATCGGAGAGTGGACAGTCCGTACCTCCACCCGGTCGTGCCCGTGCGACCCCAGGCAGGCGCGGGTCAGGTCGCTGCCGGCAGACACAGTGAGCCGTAACACCTGCACTGTACAGTCAGGGGCTGCCAAGCATACCCCGTGTAGGCATCACAGATGACTGAACTGTGTACACACACCCACACACAGCAGACACAACTGTAGGGCTCCACCACACCCACATGCAATCTACATAGTCATGCCCACTCAATGCACTGGCCCTTACACACACACATGATGTCATCCATTGGTACAGCCCATGCCTGTGGCACATATCACCCTGTGCATATGATGAAGTCTCTGCCGCATAACTGTGAGCTACACCATCACTGCACAGTTAAGCTAACATATTCTGATGCACAGGGTGGACACGATAGTGAGAGGTGTATGTGATACCTGTGTCCGCATACTACGTGATGTGTATGTTGTGGTGTGTGTGTATGGCTGGTGACAGGTATGTATGTGATGTTGGTTGTGCACGGACATCATGCAGCAGACATACCATGCAGGACAGGTGCAGCATTCATTGATATGTGTACACAGTATGTGTGGTGGTTACATGTGTAGCACCATGTTGGTGCAGTTAACCCGTATGATACTGATGGTGTACTTGCACGTGCCTACTGGGAGCACTGTAATTAGTTCCCCGTGTAGTCGTGGGGTACACACAGGCATGGCTGGCAACATCAGCATAGCACAGTTACCTGCATCCGGCATGGACCTCTACATAAGTACATAGGCACATGAGCGTAACAGGATATGTGCCCTACGACATGTGTGGACCTAGCATGACTGTGTGTGGCGTCTAACACCCCTCAGGATGGGGATGCCATATCCATCAGTCCCCAGTCCCTGGTCTAGCAGTGACACACAGATGTTGCCTGGCGCATAACTATCGTCACACATCCACACGTCATTAGCAGTCCTGGACGAAGGCAGTCAGGGCCTTTCCTTCACATGGCCTGGCACTCCTCCCCGTGTTGTAGGGGGTGTCTGGCGTTAACCCTGTTCCCCCAGCACGTCCCACTCATCTTTGTGTTGAGGTGTTTGACAGTCGCTTCTGTGCCCGTGTTTGCATGGAGCCTGGGAGGTGGAATGTGCCCATGTCACCCAGGTCAGACATGGCCGTGTATGTCAGGCACAGATCACCACGGAGCAGCTGTGCTGTGAAGATCCACAGCCGGTGTCCCCTTGGCTGTGTAGCTTGTGACACATGTCCTAGCACCGTCATACCCGTCTTGTGGAACGTTTGCGGTCCTTCCGAGTGCTGCAGGCATCAGGTTAGCTACAGGCCACATGTGCCATTGTACGCAGTCAGTGCTCTGGTGTGTGATGTGTACAGGGGTACAATGAACACCCCTGATGTGGTTGCCATTCCATCCAGACCAGGAGGCCACAATGGAATGTCTTCACACCCACATTGCCATTGTGTGTGTTGACAGAGGTTGCCGACAGGTGTGGTAGCCATTTCCCTGAACACGTCCACCATCTTTAATGGCGTACCACCTACATGTGACATTGGGATGAACCTGTCCTTCACACTGGGTAGGGCTGCACCTTCTCTGGCATTTAGTAGCAGGCCATGGCTCTGGCACCAGTCATCCATGTCTATGACGCCCTAGGTGGATGTCCGTGTAACATGGGGTGTTGGGTATGTTGGCCGGTGCGTAGTCATCTGCATACCTTGTCTGCTACAATCCCCCTATGATTGCATGCACATTAGAAGGTCGGATGCCATATGGCAGGGGGCCCAGGAGTGAGCCCTGTGGGCCTCCACTGGGTCCAGATATGACTGTGACAAGGCACCTTGAGCACCAACCCTGTGTGGTGTGACCTCCAACCTGTCTGAGAAGCATCGGGTGACATATGTCCCCACATGTATGCTGGCGAGCCTTTCCATGGGTCCCATGTGTAGTGTGCTCTGAACGCTCCCACCAGGTCATGGTACTGTGTGCAAACCCACGTATCCCCATCAATGGCCTTGGTGACCACTCCAGACTGGACGAGCAGGTTCGGGAGGCAGGATCCGCCCTTGACTATGTAGTTGTGGGTATGTTCCGGTATTGGCTGTACACTGCTATCTGTAACCATGGCCACCTGTATGGACCTCCACACAGCTTTGCAGACAACACTTGTCAAGCGTATAGGGTGTGGCTGTTGACAGTCCATAGGAGCACTACCCTGGCATAGTGGGACCACAGATGCCATATGGCATCCATTGGGGACATAGCCCATAGTAAGGCTAACATGACACAGTGGCCGCATGTGTGGGCCGAGGGACTCAATGAGGATGGGTAGCACACAGCCAGGGACACCATCGGTGCCCATTGCTGACGTGTCAACCGCCATAGAGATATGGGATCACTCCAGGCCATATGAGATGTTTGGGAGGATACACTCTGGTGGGATGGATATGTTCCCTGTTGGGGGGGGGGATGTATGCATGGAACATGTCCTGTGGTTTGCAGACAATGTCTGTGGGTGCAGTGACTGTTGTACCATTCTGGACCATTTCCAGGCAAGTCTGTGTGCCCCCAACCATGTCCTTACCACAGTTAGGGAAGGCCCTGTGGTTGTCTCATGTGCCCTCTGCAGTACCACTCCCACAAGCGGCCGTGGATGATGGTATGTAGGGCCGTATGGTGACGCCGGTATGAATGGGTGATGGTTTCCCTGGTACTGTCATTGCTCTGCCATGTATTAGCTCCAACCGTTGATGTACAGGTAGTCAGTGGCTGCGGTCCACCACACCATGTGCCTACCTGTGGTGGACAAGGTCCTGATGTCATCATGTTTGCCTGTTGCAGACATGCATGTGGGTGGTCGGGGAAGGCATTCGTTAGGCGTTTGCCAGTCTGGCCTGTGTTCAACACTGGCATGGAGGACTTGTAGGGTACCACACCGGTCGTATGATGTGTGTGGTTTTCTGTGGAGAGGTCATCACTGAGGTCCCCCATGCTGGTGTTGGTTACAGGGAGTGGATGACCAGTGTATCCACTATACGGTCTTGCATCACCATTGAGGGCTGTACATCCTGTGTGGGTCATATCCTCACCATGTGTGATGGGCAGAACTGTCAGACATCCCCCCCTAGTATGTATGGTGCATGGCTGTTTAACAGTGGCCAGGTGTGTGAACACCTGGGACTGCTGGCGTACTGTGTTGTGCTATGGGTAATGTTCCCAGGCTATGTATGGGTGGTTCATGTCACCCAATACGGTGCTGTTGTGAGAGCATGCCCACTCACCAGTGTCCTCAGGACATCTGTGAAGGTATCTTGTGTTTGTGAGGGTTGTCTGTAGCATGCAACAAACTGTAGGCCAGTCCTACACATGGTTAATTGCACCTAGATATTCCCGCAGCAACGCCACGTCTGTGGCATGGCGGGTTGCTGTTGTGTGGCTGGACACACAGGGCGGTCCGCATCCGCCACCCATGCCGTCCCACCATGTGTATGCATGTCTGCTCTGTGCCGACTCTAAGTGTCTGAGCATCCCCAGTAGGCAGCTGTGTAGATACACACACAGCACAGTGCACACCGCCCGTCTGCAGTTATACCCGGGTGCATGCCTGTATCCCCTACGCAGCCACATCTGTGTCATGGCCAGGTTTCTGTTGTGTGGCTGGACACACCACGGTCCACATTCCGCCACCCATGCCGTCGCACCATGTGTATGCATGTCTGCCCTGTGCGAGTCTAAGTGTCTGAGCATGCCCAGTATGCAGTGATGTACTGATCAGTAGTTACTTGTTATTCCCGACTGCAGCACTAATGTGTTAGTGTACGGCGAGCTTGGGATGGTACCAGACTGCGTGACTGCGCACTCTGTCCGAACTCCCGATCGGGCGCATTGCCTCTGCAAATGATACCACTCACGTAGGGGTATGCCTCCTGACAGCGCTCTGCTCAGTAAATTCGGTAGCGCGTTCTGTAAATGCTTCATACTGTAGTGTGTTCATGTAGATAGGCGTAGGTTCGTCCCCCGTCCCTTCCGTGTGTGTGTGTGTGTGTGTGTGTGTGTGTGTGTGTGTGTGTGTGTGTGTGTGTGTTTCCAGCTGCCTCTGCGACTGATTATGCTTTTAGACGCTCCGCAACACATGCCTTGGCTATTGCCAACTATTGTCTTGCGGGTGACGTCAGTAGCCTACAAGTATGCGTGTGACAGCGCTCTGTTCAGTAATGTCGGTAGCGCGTTCTGTAAATGCTTCATACTGTAGTGTGTTCATGTAGATAGGCGTAGGTTCGTGCCCCGTCCCTTCCGTGTGTGTGTGTGTGTGTGTGTGTGTGTGTGTGTGTGTGTCTCTGTGTGTTTCCAGCTGCCTCTGCGACTGATTATGCTTTTAGACGCTCCGCAACACATGCCTTGGCTATTGCCAACTATTGTCTTGCGGGTGACGTCAGTAGCCTACAAGTATGCGTGTGACAGCGCTCTGTTCAGTAAAGTCGGTAGCGCATTCTGTAAATGCTTCATACTGTAGTGTGTTCATGTAGATAGGCGTAGGTTCATGCCCCGTCCCTTCCGTGTGTGTGTGTCTCTGTGTGTGTGTGTTTCCAGCTGCCTCTGCGACTGATTATGCTTTTAGATGCTCCACAACACATGCCTTGGCTATTGCCAACTATTGTCTTCTGGGTGGCGTCAGTAGCCTACAAGTATGCGTGTGACAGCGCTCTGTTCAGTAAAGTCGGTAGCGCGTTCTGTAAATGCTTCATACTGTAGTGTGTTCATGTAGATAGGCGTAGGTTCGTGCCCCGTCCCTTCCGTGTGTGTGTGTCTCTGTGTGTGTGTGTTTCCAGCTGCCTCTGCGACTGATTATGCTTTTAGACGCTCCGCAACACATGCCTTGGCTATTGCCAACTATTGTCTTGCGGGTGACGTCAGTAGCCTACAAGTATGCGTGTGACAGCGCTCTGTTCAGTAAAGTCGGTAGCGCGTGCTGTAAATGCTTCATACTGTAGTGTGTTCATGTAGATAGGCGTAGGTTCGTGCCCCGTCCCTTCCGTGTGTGTGTGTCTCTGTGTGTGTGTGTTTCCAGCTGCCTCTGCGACTGATTATGCTTTTAGACGCTCCGCAACACATGCCTTGGCTATTGCCAACTATTGTCTTGCGGTGACGTCAGTAGCCTACAAGTATGCGTGTGACAGCGCTCTGTTCAGTAAAGTCGGTAGCGCGTGCTGTAAATGCTTCATACTGTAGTGTGTTCATGTAGATAGGCGTAGGTTCGTGCCCCGTCCCTTCCGTGTGTGTGTCTCTGTGTGTGTGTGTTTCCAGCTGCCTCTGCGAATGAACATGCTTTTAGACGCTCCGCTACACATACCTTGGCTATTGCCAACTATTGTTATCGGGTGGCGTCACCAGCCTACAAGTATGCCTCTGACAGCGCTCACGTCAGTTAACTCGGTAGCGCGTTCTGTAAATGCTTCATACTGTACTGAGTTCATGTAAATAGGCGTAGGTTCATCTCCCGTCCCTTCCGTGTGTGTGTGTGTTTCCGTTGCTTTCGCAAATACAACTGAATAAGCAAATTCTTAAAGTGTTCACAATCAACAGTGTGATATTTAAAATCATGTTAAGACTCACATTGTTGATTGTGAACATTCATAGACATAGCATTTTTCCTGCACACGTTGTGGAAACAACGAAAACGTTGCATGTTTTAATGAACTGTTTAAATGTTACGAAGACTTGTGTTGTGTCGAACCACGGGGACTATTCTTGCTGCAGGTTGCTGGTTTGTTTGTGTTTCATAGTACAATATCATGTAATAAGTGTGTTCATAGTATGCTTTCTGTGATGTTGACATGTGTGTGTTTTGTTAGCAGTACGTCTCTGCTTTCTATGCTGTGGCTACATCTCCATTGCTCGCATAGAAAGTGACAAATGGAAGTGTAAGGGTGGACATTTAAAGCCTGGAAACTTCCATGTTATGTGTAAGTCTCACGGGGCCAACGGGTGATAGCGCATACATGTCTATGAAGTACCTTTGGATACCATATGCGACCTGTCGTGGATGAAATGTTTACGTTGACTGTTCCATCTACCTATGTGTGACATGGTTTGTGGCCATAGGGTGCCAGCAAGTCTTCCCTGTTCATTGGGTGTTTGCCATGGTGTATTGACATCAATCCTATTAATTCACCGAAGGATGTCTTTCATTGGTGGCAACGCCATAGTTTGACCATCGTATGTCATTCCCAGCAGACGTGGAGATTGTGCGATTGGGATCTTTACACAGGTGACCCATCTGTCCCACTGTATGGAAGCGTGTGCTCCCCAGACATGGGCTGCCACATTGAGTGTTAACGCGGTATCTGCCCAGCGGTCTTGCTTTGAATGGGAGTGTGTACTGTAGACCGTATCTGTATTCCCTGGGTTATGCCTTGCAACAGCTGTGGGATTCCCCAGGTTTGCAGCTATGGGTGCCATCTTGGCGACGTTTGTCCATCCATGGGAACTGCCTACTGGACACTAGTATCGGGCTGTCAACATTTCACAGCTGCATTCTCCATTTCCGGTGGATGATCGGTATTAGTATTATGGAGTAACGCATATGCCATGGCCCGCGTCCGCTGCACGGGCGGGACATGAATCATCTGCCAATCCACACCGACACCCATATTTGCATACCCACGATCCCATGTCTGCAACCCTCGACGGTACCCTTGCACACCCTTCATGTGCGTAAATGGGATGAGCGTGCGTGTATGGACGCAGCAGCCTGGGGAGTCCTATTCATATGTCCTGCATTTCATGGACGGCTGTCATCACCCTTGAAGACGCTTGTGGTGCATATATCTACCTCTGTCACCTCTTCCGGTTCACACTATGTTGCCCACACTTACTTAAGGAGTAATTTTTGGGTCCTGCAATGGACACCGATGTGCATATGTAAAGTTTAGATCATGTTGGACTGTGTCCATTCGGCCAGTGGGTTTGACTGCCGCCGTATGTTCCCCATTCCCGGATGTCTGTCCGCCTACCCATATTATGTAGTGCTACGTAACCCGTGTCCTTCCACAATTTACCCATATGGTGTTACTGTAGTCCTGCAGGTTGGCAACTGCTTTAGATAATCCTCAGAGGTACCATTGTGAACTATCCGCCACTGTATTGTCAGTATAACACAGCCGGTACATGTAGAACCTATTTATTCATGACAGTATGTTGTTTATGTGTGGGAACACCATATTTTAGCGATAGTATGACCTTCCTAGTTGACGTTGTTGGTGTGCCATTAATATGTGTTCCACAGGTCGCACGTATGTTCCGCAGAGTGGAAGCGGGTGATCCCCATACTTGATAGCACCTTGGCTGCTGTATGCGCTGGGATTCGCACAGCAGGATGGATGTCTACGGGGTGTATCTACTGTTGTTTCCATCTGTATGTCCTGTGTCATGCCCTACTACGGCTGTGTGATTCCACCAGGTTTGCTATTATGGGTGCCATCTTGTCCGTACGTTTGTCCATCCTTGGGAAATGCCTACTGGACACTGATGTAGGGCTGAACACATTTCACACCTGCCTTTAGCATTACCCTATGGATGCTTTGCATCCTTACTGGGGACTAAGGCACGTCCTGTACCCGCAGCCCTCCCACGGGGCGGGACAACGGATTATCTGCCAAACAACACCGAGCCCCATTTTGCATACCCAGGATACCATGGCTGCAACCCCCACGGTACGCATGACACATCCTTCATGTGTGCGGAACTGGGATATGGACGCACATGTATGGACACGGCAGTCTGGGGACCTCTGTTCATATGTCCTGCATGTCATGGGCATGTATCATCAACCTTAAACACGCTGGTGGTGCATATGTCTAGCTGTGCCGTAGTCACGGTTAGTACTCTGATTGGCTGATCCCGGTGTATAAAGGAGCAAACGCCGTAATTTTTGGAGTCCTACAATGGACACCGATGTGCATTTGTAAAGTGTAGAACGTGTTTGACCGTCACCATCTGGCCAGTGGTATTGACTGCCGCTGTATGTTCCCCAATCGTGGATGTCTGCTTGACTACCCATCGTTTGTATGACATGGCCTATCTATATCCACGTGCCAGTATGCGGAAATACAGCAAACCTTGCGTCCTGCCCATCTTCATAAACGACATTATGGAACATATATCGGCAAAAACAGACACTGTCAAATACGATAGACTCCACAGGGAAAGGATACTGACCTCTCTCACCTACTAACATGGGGCATCGTCGGAGTATGGAATGCATGACATAGCCGTCCCTTATACACTTCCTTCAGAGTCGGTTTAAAGCGAAATAATCAATAAGCCTGCTCATAGTTAGGTGGACAGTGCCCCAAGTCTTGATTATAATGTGACATATACATATCAGTGTTGCATGCCTTACTTCATGGAAACAATAATACGGCAACAATGTGTTAATATATATACAATATTGGTAAATACAATCAGTATCCGGACACATAGTTGATAATTGTTGTGAGTGCACCTTAGAATGTAGTGTGTTGATCAGGATATTGTATATCAATGTGTATAATAGTAGCATTACGATAACAAAGCATGGAATCAATAAGTACTATTTAAGCATATCTTTTACAATTATGAATGTAAATGTGTGGAGGAGACATCCGTAACCTTCCCTGGTTCCACTGGATCACACACGCACACGCACACTCGCATGTCCGGATTGTGGGTTACGCGCACGCGCACATGCATATCCGTAGTCCGTTTATATATGTTTACAGTGTCTGTGTGGTTACGTGTTTTGCGTTACTTGTGAGTATTTCGGTAACATATGTCTGATCCGGTTGACGGACGTGTACAGAAAGCACTTACAGCTTTATATATGTAACAGTCTTTGCAGCATGGACGCTTTACGAGTGCACATCTATATGTTCTATAGTCATATTTCAAACGTGACTGCATTCACGTTTGCGGTTACTGTGACCAGTACCGTTAGCTGTTCGTTGTCATTAATATGCATACCCATGGTACCTATGTACATTTACATATCCCCCGCACACGCACGTCACAGGCATCCATTCTCCTGCTGGGAAAGGTGCGGTACTGCATGTTGAACATTCCTAATTCCCCCCCGCTCATGGCCCAGGATGCATATGTCGTCACCGCAGGGCTGTTCAGATGACAGCTGCTTATATCCCATACGCATACAGGCCTTCGATTGTCAGGGTGTTGCTGTGGTGCTTTGGGTTTGGTCTTGTCCGCCCACTGTACGGGACTGCCCTGACCCTGTATGAATGTTAGATGAGTCACATGGGCACGTTTTGTCCGTGTCCATGGTACCATGTCACGCCCCCAAATTATTCAGAACCGTGCGCCGATTGGCGGTGTACCCGTTGTAGATCTCGTTATACTAATTGCACACGGTCTGGTAGAACTGACCAATTTCCATTACTAACCCTCCGTATGTATGGCCTGTGTCGCAATATTACAAGGGTTTAACATTGCGTGACGACTTTCACTGAGCCACAGACATGTCCGTTGCTGTGTTTGGCCCGGTTCCGCTGTGCTACACACATTTAACATGGCGGAACAGGTTGAACAGCTCAGCCACGAGGACATCGGGTTATCCGTCGCTGTCTATTATTGAATTAGGGTTACCACATTTTCAAATGCACAAAGTGGGACATTTTTGGAAGAAACATCAGATTTTGCGGGGCAGAATGCATCCACAGCCAGTATAAAGGACATAACTTCACTTTTTTGCCATAATAAAAGGTTATTCTTGTAGGATTTGAGTTGCTTATTCTGTTTCTTTTAACATTTAGGTGTTTCAAATACAAAATAACTGTTTTATGCAACTATTAAAGAAAATAAAGGAAATAATTTTGTCCTAAAATCTCAGGACATTTGCTATTTTTCAATTTTTTGCAGGACACAACTGCCCAAAGAGGGACTGTCCCTGCTTAAAGTGGGACAGGTGGTAACCCTATTATTGAATGTCTATGTGGAGTTAGTTTCACAAAGAGACAATGTCGACATTGTTAACGGGCATCTCGCGCAAGAGTACGTCCGCACCGCCTTGGTGACGTATGTCTGCCTTTGGCGGCGAACAGGCATTATGCTGTGCCATTATGTCTGGGGATATATGGTTTCCTGACATAGATGATGTGCCATACTAGCAATGACCCTAGCAATGACCCGTCTGGGTGTGGGTACTGCTGTATTACCCACGAAGAGTGGCCTTAGGTTAAGTGGTGACCTAGGGCAGAAGTTGCCACCGATACCTCACCCGCTACCCCCTCCTGGTCTACCTAGACCAAATACAGGCTGGAAGGTGGCCGGTAGAGCAACACCCTAGACGGCCTGCCTTTGGCCTATGCCTAAGGCCGCTATGTGTGTGGTCCCTCGGCATCGGACTCGGGAACGTGCCATGTCTGCCGTGGGTATGTCCATCATTACCCACATCCAGCCCCGAGGCAGTCAACACAGCATCCATGGGTCCACATGGTGTCCCAGCTGTGTACTCCAGGAACTCTATGGGGAATTTAACCCACACTTAGGACAGCTGTTTAATCTTAGCCTCACCTCAGGATACATACCTGAGTAGTAGCACAGGGTGACTGTAGTCACACTCCACATAGATGGTGCCTCCACTGACCCTGGTTATTACCATACCATTAGTTTGACAAGCCTTATCTGCAAAGCCATGGAGATGGATCATAATGGGACACATAGATAAAGACATAGGGGACCCGCATACTTTGGATACAACCCAGTTTAGCTTGGTCAGAGTCAGATCATGCCCTTTACACGTGTTTCACTTTGTAGAATCAGTCACCAAGGCCACTGCTGAGGGTAAAGCAGTCCATACAGCCTACCTCAACCCGGCAGAGGCCTTCGACACAATACCCCCCTCGGGTATAATTGATAAACCGTCATCTTGAATGTAAATCCATACATCGCCATATGGGTTGCAAACTGGCTAAGTCACAGAACACACATGGCCATAGTTGCTGGCGCCATGTCATACTCACAGCCAGTCACAGGTGGTGTCCCATGGGGCTCAGTCCTGGGTCCACTATTTCCAGCATCTACGTTTCCAATGTACACGCATACACAGGGGTCTATGGGTGACAATGTTTGCAGATGACTGCAAACCGGGTGCCAAAGTCAGACACACATCTGACACAGATATCCTTCAGGAGTGCCTCACAGATGTGGATAAGTGGTACCAGAGACATGTCCTACAGCTAAATGCCAGGAAATGCATAGGCATACCCTTCGGGAAGAACAAGGTTACCCCGAGCTACCATATAGGTGGCAATCCACTGAGCACAGAGGGGGTTACCAGTGATCTGTGGACACGTGTTGTTGTTAACCATTCGTTAGACACACATGTTGCTAACATAGTTAGGTAGACCTTCCACATTGCCCACATCATCATGAAGGGATTCACATCTAGATCAGGGGAGGTCATTGTCCCCTTGTACTCATCACTCAATAGACCTATGATTGGGTACAATGCCCCGTTCAGAATGTATCTGACACAACACCTGCAGCAGCTGGAAAGGCACCAACAGTTCCTCGACAAACAGATGCAGGGTCTCAGGTATATGTGTTATACTGACCGACTGAAAGAATTCCAGCTGTATACAGTTGCATACCACTTGCCCAGAGGTGACCCGTGCCTGGCATGGCATACAAGGCTATGTCGAACCCAGATCTGATGACTATGCTTCACGTAAATAAGTTAGATCCCTCAGAACCACAAGGGCAGCTGACGTACACCTTGACACTGTCATTAATCGAACGTGTTGTTGGGACGGATTCATCACCCAGACACTCACTATGCTGTGGAACAACATCCCAGTACATGTGAGGGCAAGCACCTCGCTGGCCTTGTGTTAGTGTTTAGACATGGATGTCTGAATTGATTTATTTAAGTAACCTTCTATATGAATATTTACATTAGCACATTGTGAATCTTTACATTTCGTTGGTCTATTTTACAGTAGTCATAATCATACGGTTTATGTGTATATATTATGGTTCATTTATATTACTAGGTGTCTGCAGTTCTGTTAATATATTGGCACAATCCGTAGGACATATATATGTATCTTACACAGTCAGACATTTGGAAAACATTTTATGTTGGTTCATCTTTCATATATGTACACATATTTCTATTTTCCGATGAAGACTGTACCTTTTGAAGCAATGTCTGATGTCCTCACTGTGTGGGATCTGTAACCCAAGTAAGGTTTGTTAAGCTTGTCTGCCTTTAAGGCATGTAATTAGTACCTAGCACATCTAATGTACTGACCAATTAATGCTTTTAAATGTAGTAGGTTGGACTGCATTGTATGTATTCTGAATAGGTCTGCTTATGAAGCAGGAGTGGGCTCCAATAGACTATGGTGACTTCCTTTAATTGTTGGTGTGCTCTGAGTGGTCACTGACGGTCCCTACAGTACCTCATCTTTGCTTTGGACTTCATCGGCTGGTTGTCTGTGTTTGTTGTATGGGGAATGTCAACTGTAGTCCCTATGTGTATTACTTGTGTAATGCCTTACTACGGCGGTGTAATTCCACCGGGTTTGTAGTTATGGGTGCCATCTTAGTCATACGCTTGTCCATCCATGTGAATTGCCTACTGTACACTGGTATAGGGCTGTACACTTTTCACACCTGCATTTTGCATTCTCCGGAGTATGGTTTGCATTATTAGCGGAGAGTGACGCATGTACAAGACACGTCCCTCCCACGGGGCGGGACAAAGGATTGCCTGCGAAACAACACCGAGGCCAGATTCTACATACCCAGACTCCCTTGACTGCAACAGTGGACAGTGCCCATTACACATCCTTCATAATGTGGGACTGTGATGTGGACACAGCTGAATGGACCCGATACCCTGGGTATTTCTGTACATGTGTGCTGCATTTCATGGACAGCTATCATCAACATTGAACACGCTTGCGTGCATATGTGTGCAGGCGTGGTGGCGACAATGAGATCACGTGAGTAATGCAGGAAGCTAGCAGGCATTCTCTGAACAGAATTTTTGGGTCCTACAATGGACAACGATGTGCATATGTCAAGTTAGATGTTGCTGGACTGTGTCCACCTGCCCAGTGCTTTTCACTGCTGGTGTATGTTCCCCAATCGCGGATGTCTGTTTGACTACCCATTCCACATGGTGCTACATAACCAGGTGATTTAGTACTGTGAACAAATGACATACATCCAAAGATGCTGGTTAGCAACTGCTTCATATAAACCTCAGACATCCCAATGGGACATATCCGTCACTGTATTTCCAATATAACACCACCGGAACATGTTGATTACCTATGTATTCATTTAACCATGTTGTCTTCGTAGGTGGGAATGCCATAGTTTACATATCCTACGTGACGTTGTGTGTGTGCCATTAGTATGTGTTCCACAGGTCGCACATCTGTTCCGCTGTACGGTAGCAGGTGCTCCTCAGTCTGTTGCTGGCAGATTGAGTGCTGTGTACGCCGGTGTTGGCACGATGGTCCGGCTTTGTATGTGGAATGTCAACTGTAGTCCCTATGTGTATTTCCTGTGTTATGCCTGCCTTACTATGTCATTTACCGGGTTTGCAGTTGTGGGTGCCATCCTGGCCATAGGTGTCCATCCATGACAATTGCCTACTGGACACTAGTATAGGGCTGTACACATTCCACACCTACATTTAGCATTCTCCGGAGTATGGTTTGCATTATTAGCGGAGTAAGGCAGGTGCTCGCACATCCCTCCCACGGGAGAAAGGATTGCCTGCGAAACAACACCGAGCACAGAGTCTACATACCCAGAATCCCTTGACTGCAACAATTGACAGTACCCATTACACATCCATCATGTGCGGAACTGTGATGTGGACGCAGTTCTATGGACCCGGTACCCTGGGTATTTCTGTGCATCTGTGCTGCATTACATGGACAGCTATCAGCAACATTAAACACACTTGCGGTGCATATGTGTACCTGTGACGACAATGAGTTCAGGTATGCATTGAAATAAGAAATTATTCGATTCTTTCCACAATTTTTGGGTCCTACAATGGACACCACTGTGCATATGTAAAGTGTAGAGCTTGTCGGACTGTGTCCTTGTGAGCAGTGGGTTTCACTGATACTGTGTGTTCAGGAATCGCGGATGTCTGTTTGACCACCCATTCCACATGGTGCTACATAACCAGGTGATCTAGTACTGTGGACAAATGACATACATCCAAAGATGCTGGTTAGCAACTGCTCCATATAAACCGCAGACGTCCCAATGGGACATATCCGTCACTGTATTTCCAATATAACACCACCGGAACATGTTGATTACCTATGTATTCATTTAACCATGTTGTCTTCATAGGTGGGAATGCCATAGTTTACATATCCTACGTGACGTTGTGTGTGTGCCATTAGTATGTGTTCCACAGGTCGCACATCTGTTCCGCTGTATGGTAGCGGGTGCTCCTCAGTCTGTTGCTGGCAGATTGAGTGCTGTGTACGCCGGTGTTGGCACAGCGGTCCGACTTTGTATGTGGAATGTCAACTGCAGTCCCTATGTGTATTTCCTGTGTTATGCCTTACCGCGGCTGTGTAATGTACCCGGGTTTGCAGTTGTGGGTGGCATCTTGGGCATACGGTTGTCCATCCATGACAATTGCCTACTGGACACTAGTATAGGGCTGTACACATTTCACACCTGCATTTAGCATTCTCCAGTGGATGGTTTGCATCATTAGCGGATAGTATGGCAGGTGCTACACACACATCCCTCCCACAGGGCGGGACAAAGGATTGGCTGAAGCAACACCAGGCCAGAGTCTACATACCCAGAATCCCTTGACTGCAACAATCGACAGTACCCATTACACATCCTTCATGTGTGCAGGACTGTGATGTGTACGCAGTTCTATGGACCCGGTACCCTGGGTATTTCTGTGCATCTGTGCTGCATTACATGGACAGCTATCATCAACATTGAACACGCTTGCAGTGCATATGTGTAATGTGGCGACAATGGGTTCAGGTACGTATTGAAAGAAGACGTGAATCTGGTGTGATGTCAATTTTTGGGTCCGACAATGGACACCACTGTGCATATTTAAAGTGTACAGCTTGTCGGACTGTGTCCTTGTGAGCAGTGGGTTTCACTGATGCTGTGTGTTCAGCAATCGTGGATGTGTGCTTGACTACCCATACTGTGTTGTGCTACAGGAACCATGTCTTCCGACACCAGAAACCAATGCTATACATCCAATGTTGCAGGTTAACAACCACTTTCATACCATACCCAGAGGTCACGATTGGGAGGTATTGCCACTTTATTATCGGAACAACACCCCCAGACTGTGTACATCATGGAACTTTAGGCCAGTCTTACCGGCCATTTCCAATTGTAATTAGCAGACACATGTCAATACATGTATGATAACACATATTGTCATGCAGAAGTTGATCTATGTTATTTGGACATTGGCTTCTGCTTTTGGCATCCGTTGCTGTGAGTGTTGCCAGTTACCATACACATTGCTTGCTCAGAGGCAGACTACACAATACTGCAGTACTGTGGTCTCCTTTAAGGACCCTGAGCCAGTGGTGCGATGGTGCAGCCACTGCATCAATCACATTGCCATCTACCAGTACCTACAGGACTGCATGAGCCAGTCATTCACTTACCCAACTGTGGTTCACTGTACCAATGCCAAGCATCCAGTGTGGTGTACCCCAGCCATACACAAAATGTACAACACAAGGAGGTGGCTACTACAAGGTGGAGCAGACACCTTGTGAGGTGTGACACCCTTGGTCATCATATGTGCAAACTTACACACTGTCATGAAATAGTCCAGGGCACATTCCACAGATATACCTACATGGACCTGGCTAACAATCATACCACCTTCAGTTGCTATGCTGGACACCTGGGAGCTCACTCCCACATATGCTCTGACTGGGTTCACATAGAGGTGGGGTTTACTCAACATACACATTGCCAACATACAGGCTGACAACTCCAGTGAGGACATCTCCACCCTCCCCACACATGAGGAGATGTGTGTACCAGTGGTTTGTGGTCACAAAATGTTCTGTGACACACAGGTGGGACATGCTCTCTCAGGAGGGTAGTGGACATAGCATCCATGAGACCAGCTGGTGACCCGCTGTACTCCACTATCTCGGTTATGAATTGGACCCACAGTTAGGACAGCTATTTCTTTGTAGCCTCACCTCAGGTAGGGTACCCAGGTTGTGTCACATGGCAACTGTAGTCCCACATCACAAGGCCAATACCTCCACTGAGGCTGGTTATTACTGTCCCATTACCCTGAGACCTATCTGCAAAGACATGGGAGGGATCATACTGTGGCTCGTACATGACTGCATAGGGGACATACTTACTTTGCCTCACACACGGTTTGTCTTGTTCAGGAGCGGTTCATGCCTTTAAAGCATGGTTGACATTTTGGGACAGTCGCCAAGGCCACTGATGGGGTGTTGCAGTCCATTCAGCCTACCTCTACCTGGCAAAGCCCTTCATCACATTACCCCCTCAGGTATCGTTGATAAAGCCATTGGCTGGGATGTGAACACGCACATCACAGAATGTGTTGTAAACTGTCTATGTGACACAACCCACACGGTCATACTTGCTGGCAGCATATCAGACCTACTGCCTGTCAGAAGTGGTGTCCCATGGGGCCCTTCCATGTGTGCACTCCTGTCATACACCTACATCTTCACGGTACAGGCACACACAGGGGTGCTATGGGCAACAGTGTTTGTAGATGACTGCAAAACAGGTGCCATAGTGGGACAGACATCTGACACAGATATCCTTCGAAGGGGCCTCCCAGGTATGCATATCTGCTGTCAGGGACATGTCCCACAGCTAAATGCAACGTCATGCAACATAATACCTGTGGAGAACTACTAGGTCACCCCTGTCCAGCATATAGGTGGCTGTCCACTCAGCACAGGGGTGATTACCAGGAATCAGGGGACAGTGTTGGACGGTCACCATTCATTCCACACACACGTTGCTATCGTGGTTGTGTGGGTCTTCTACATTGCCCACCTGTTGGTGCAGGGATTCACATCTACATCAGGCTAGGTCATTGTCTCCTTGTACCCATTACGTGTTACACCTATGATCTACTACATTGCCCCATTCAGACTGTATCTGACCATACACCTACAGCAGCTGGGAAGCCCACATAGGTTGATTGTTGTACAGATGCAGGATGACACCATTTTGTGTAATGCTGCCCCACATGTAGGATCCCTGCCACATCACGTCACATACCTGCTGTTTGGTGTTGACCTGTGCCTGACATACAAGGCCATGTCAACCCATATGTCATGTGTATGCTTCACCTACTGTATCCCCATCCCTCAGAATCACTAGGGCAGGTGACATTTACCTTGTCACGGTCATTCATGGGATGTGTTTGGGTGACACATATATCACCCAGACAATCATTATGCTGTGGATCTACATCACAGTACATGAGACAGACATCCTTCCTAGCCTTGTTCAGCTATGTTGTCCATTGGATGGAGAATTGCAGGTATAGGCCAGGGATTACATCATTATCACTGCTTGACGGAGATACAGCAATATCATGGGTATTTCATCTGAAGCACAGAAGGTTGGCAAAGTCATCCTAACTATGGTGTAGTATTATGGCTGGGCCTGGGACGATGGCCTACCCTGTACCTATGGATGTGAAACTATATTCATAGTTTATCACATGTACAATTGTCTATACACTATACTCTTTACACAATATATATTTCTGTAGCACATGATTGTTCTCTGTATTACATGCAGGTATGCTGTATATGTTGCACATACGTCACAGTTGATGACAGTGTATCTGTGTCCCTAACACTGTGATACTGAGGACTACCACATCCTTCACAGCATTACATGCATATGTCCATTCTATTCTTCTTTGGCCTATGGGGGGATGTTAAGGCAAACATTACTCAAGTCCCTGTTTGTGCATGCTTCATGTTGGTGTTTGACCAGGCTCCGTTGCAGTCATGTGTTGGACAGTAGTGTGTCTGTGTGTTTGCCATGTGTTTTTATTGCCAGTACATCTGTGGGAGGTGTAGTTGGCACATGTTCCTCTTTGCAGGGACACCCATCCTGGGGTTTGTGTCATGCATCTGCACTTGGCACGTGCCATATGTCCTGTACTATTCCCACAGTCGTGTATGCCTTCATGCACTACTACTGCATGTTACTGGCTGTGTGTATGTGGTACACATGGACATTGTGATGTTTGGCTTGACCTATTCCCATGCTAGAACGTAAACATCTGTCAATTAAGTCTTTTAAATCAAACTGTAACAGTCATTCGTATTTTCAAAATGACACTCAGTAACACAGGAAGCTGGGATTAATAACATTTTACTACTGTGCAGCAGGAGGCAAAGGAGTATGCAGTAAATGTTTAGACATTTGTTCAACTCTATACATGTTACATCTGTATGAGCATTCTGTATACTATCATCTTTTGCACACATTAATGATGTGGCCAGTCACAAGGCATTTACATTGCTAGAGTACAGTACATTGTATTCCTACAACAGTGCTCAGGTAATGCTTATTACATGTTTTCCCATGAGGATAGCCCAACCTTGCAAGCCACATATTCAGTTAGACTGTACTTTGGTAAATTCCGCTCTGTCACGGTTACAACACTGTTCATATCCAGTCCTCACTCCGTGTCCTACTAGGTTCCTGTGTCTCTCTGCTGAGCAGCTGTACTCTGTGTTACAGCTCACAAGCCTATCCTCCTCAGTGGAAGGATGACAGATATACCTGTACATACATGTATTATTCTGTAACAGAGCAGATGAGTAATGCTGACTGACATACACCTGCTGCACTGGTTACTGCTAGGGTTAGGGTTCAATCACACTGCAGCTACACTACAAGCAATTACATGCATGAGAAGCTGTACTGCTATATTGTCAGGTAGAATAATATGCATTATACACTATTTGCTTCTAAAGTTGCACGTCATATCTATGTTTAAATATGTATTTTGCTAACATTCTCCCTCCTTTGATTGCTTCTACTCTATCCAGAAACATATACAACATTATTTCATTCCCTAGCGTCTTCCTCTGTGGAACGTTTAACTAGGCAAGTAATTTGATGTACATTGCAAGTAGGATTGCATTTTCTATTGACAAATACCACTACAGGTCTTGATACATAGTCTCAGTCCAGGGATGTCGCCAGAGTCCCTGACTAATACTTACATGCACAGTATCCCATGCTAGACACATGCTCCCAATGTGAGCAGAACAACACAAATGGCAATCATGATATTCAGTATGACTGACCCCATCCACCCAGTGGTTTGTGGAAATGGTTGGCAGTGGGTTTGGGCCTGGTTCCCATGGTTGACACCTGCCATATTACCTGTAGGTGGGCGTTGCTTTTGGTCTCTTCATGTGGTAGTTGGACACAGCGATCTTCTTCAGTAAGCGCGCGTACCAATTCTCAGCGCCCGCGGTGCAGTCGTGCACTATTACATTTTGTGACACAACAGTTCTCATTGCATCCAGTTCATCAGTCACATGTTCAGGAGCGGGAAGTCACATTCATCCTTCCTCCGACAGGTTTTGATAACTTCCTCTGTTCCCTGATTGATTTCACTACTCCAGAAGCTGGAGGTGTTCCAGCCCAGGTTGTGACGCTGTCACTGAAGTCCATATGAATCGATATTCCTTTATCTCTTGCAGAAGACTGACATGTCAGAACAGCTTCCATTTCACCCACTGGATTAGTAGGTTTCTCGACTGTGTTCCCAGTTCTTCGAGCTATATGTGTTATAGTTCGTTTCGCACCCAGGCAATTGTCCAGTATGTCATGTGACTGGAGCCAGTTAACCCAAATAACAACTGCGGACCAATTCCCAGGTAACCATTGATATGCTTATTTCCCACAAACAACATAACAATATTCTACTTTATTACTGATGCGGGTTACCTCTGCATGTAACAAATTCCTGTCTCTAACAGAGGACTGTTTATACAATTCAGGATGTTTCTGCACATCCTTCAACATTGTTCTCATGATGTTTCAATACAAATTAGGGATGGTGCTACAAGTAGTACTGTGATCTTTGGCTGTTATATGACATTCGTAAGACACAGTTATGTTACAAATACTCCCACCAACTGAAACTGTATCATGTTTATGATAACATACAATTCCTTTTGTGTAACAGGTAAGTACATTGCCACGTTGTCCTGTGATCTCACAGAACCTGTATCAAAGTGTAGATATTCACAAGTCTCAATCTATCCCCAAGGGGACAACATGCATCGGAAGTCCTCCATATGATGTAGGTATGGCAGTACAAACACAGCAATTTAATGTGTTCCTAGTCTCTATATGCACACGCATCATGCCTAGGTATCTGTTGAAGTGTGGAAGACACTCTGTGGCCAGTTCATCACGTATCAGTATTTGTATCCGTGTAGTTATATGCAGGTAATGTCCCGGAAATTGTAACGTAAACACAAACATGGTTAATAGGTGTATAATCATTAGGACACCAAACATAAATGTCTTTGGGGTTGCTTTGTATTGTTATACAGTCTTCGCCGGGTGATTCGGCTCTTTGGTATATCAGCTACAAGATGTCAATCAGACTTGATATCCTTTACCAGTTTGAGAAATGTGAGGTGGACCCAGGACGACCTCTCTGCAAACTTTACTGCGGTAGGCATTGACAACAGTACCCGGTACAGACATTCGCACTGTCCACTTGGCAATAATGTTCTTTGGATAACAGTGACATACACACAGGATACTGGTGTCAGCTATGCTTCCTTCGTTTGCTCTTATCTGTAACAGACTTTAACTGAAGAACAGTGTTACTAGTTAACAATCCTCTCATGTCACCTACTACTGAGTCATCGACCTCCGGCTCTGCAGGCATGACAGCTTTCCACTCTGGCACATGATATGCCATTCCACATACTACTTCGAAGTGGGTGCAGCACTTTACATTTGGAACTGTTGTCATGCTCAGCAATGCTAGAGGTAGACAGCTCATGTAACTTGTCTGGATGTCACCCACCAAACTCCTCTCCTTATTTCTCGGGATCCCATTCTACGGCGCCAGCAGTCGTGCTGAGTGTGGGTTGTACATGCAATTGACATTCATGGTAATACTAAGTAATCCCCCAGGTAGCGTGATTGTCTGGTTAACTACATGTGTTCTATTGTCACTGTAGCTTCTTTACAGCATGCCAGATCTAGGGATACTTAATTTTACTGGCACCTTTGCCACTGCTGCTGCATCCGGATTAATGGTTGGGAATGCTTCTACCCATTTTGATTATATATATGTGTAATCGCTAAACAGTATTTGTTCCCTTCACATTTATGCAGATGTATGAACTCCATACAAATAGTACGGAACGGTTCTGGTGGTGTAGGTAAACTCACTCCCCGGTTTAAATACTCCTGTGCATGATATCTATGGCAAACGTGACACGCTGCTCATGAGGTTTGTATGTGGTTCGTAATTCCGTATGTTAGCTGTATTCTGTTAACCAAATGTACCATCCCCCCTGTTGAGACATGTCTCTACCCATGGCTCCACAAAGCCGCATATCTGAATATATTAGACGTTAATATTGGCTTTCTCACTGTGGATATGTGCAGTCCGTGTTCAAGGATTGCTCCTCGTCATAACCACGTCGGCTTTTCTGCTTTCGTAGTTGCTGTTTGCATTGTTTGTACAGTTTCTACATCTCAACTGTCTGAGGTTTGTCATTCCTCATTCACACAGACACTTTCCAACTGTGACGCTGCTTGTTTTGCAGGTGCATGAGCTCATGCCTCAACTTTCCTACTGTTATCCTGTTGCTTTCTATGCCCTGCACATTTACAATTACCTACTTCAGTGGGTAACTGCATGTAGTCTAATGCATTCAGGTTCGTATGCGCATGATTAATCGGTTTACCGGTGGATGTTATCATTCCCCTATTCTTCCACTGCTGCTCATAAACATGCACTGCACAGACAACAGAATGACTATCAGGACATATGTCCACACATCAGTTTTCCGCTACAGTACAACGCGTGTTAAAGCTATCTATTCTGCTGCTTGAGCAGACACGTTATGCTGCAGGGTTTGGCCGTCTACAATGTTATTATCAATAACTACTGCATAAACTACTTCATTCGTTCCTGTAGGACTCTGTCTACATGATCCGTACACATTAACTGTCACCTCTGCATCATCTAAGGGTATATCAGTGTTATCATGTCTGTGTGTAGTTATTTAATCCATTTCGTATAGGCGACTGTGTGGTGTGCCATACACAGGTGTCGGACGTGACGTTGATAGGTTTAATGTTGTACAACGTTCAATCACCATGTGAGGTTGACTCAGTGGTATGGTCAAACATGACAAATGTCTAGCACGGGTCAGGAATGCTATCTTCTCTTGCAGCAGATTGATCGCAACTGCATGAGACATTCTCACAGTGAGAGGGTGGTCTAGTAACATTACGGCTGGGGCCTGTACTGCCATGGGTGCTACAACAACTGCCTGTACACAATGTGGCACTGACCATGCCACAGTGTCCAACTGCAATGAGTAGTCAGCTATTTAGCGTTGCTTACTTCCCTGCTGTTGCATCAAGACTGACGTCACATATCTCCGCTTACAATCTACGGTCTGACAACATGTGTTGTGATTATTCACGAGACCTACTACAGCTGTTGAGGCTATCAATCGTTCTAGTCTGCAGAACGCTGTTTCTGCTACTGTAATCCTGTGTACTATGTGTTGTGCTGCCATAGGTGTATTAAAGGTTAAGGCAAACAATACAGTGGATTCCACAGCATTGTTTGGTATCCAGATTTAACAAGTGTTAGTCGGCCCAGACACGACATCATTCCCTTCTTGTTAGTTGGCTTGGGTGCTTATTATATTGCTACCTTCCTATCGTCATGTGATGTTCTACCCTACTTGGATACCAGATATGCCAGGTAATTGACCTGTATTCTCTGTAGTTGCAATTTATGCTTGCTTACTTTATGTCCCTGTTCTGCTGATTATCTCAATAATGCTATTGTATCTTCCATACATTGCTGCTGGGTAGGGGCTGCAAGCAGAATATCATCCAAATAAAGTAGAACTTGACTGGCCCCGGGTGGAGTTAACACCGGAATGTAGCTAGCCATCCCCTGTGAGAATATCGTTGTACTTTCACAGTAGCCCCACGATAGCCGGGTATGGCTGTATCTGTCACCCTGACTGTACATGCAAAGCAATACGGACTATGTGGATGTATAGGTATTGCAAAGTAAGCATAGCTTATATGTACCACGGTAAGATACTTCTGTGGCATGTTCATAGCATTGAATATAGTGTGTGGGTCTGGCACCAACGCTACCCTAAGTATTCTTACATGATTTACAGCTTGTACATACTGTACCATCCGCCATTCCCCTTTTGGTTTCCGATCAGGAGATATGGTGAATAGCGATTACTTTGTGGATGGGGAATTCCTCTATGACTTTGCAGATATCTTCTGGTGTCCACGGTCTATACGCCACGGGGTTGGATCCTGGCCTTCCTGTCCTGCATGAGGGTTCGGTACTTCAATTAATTGACAGATATCCTCACTCTGTTTTAGTACTGTGTTCTTACCGGGTGTCCCTAGGTATGTTACGTGTTCGGGATGTGGTTTCAATAGCTTCTATTACATTTGTTCGTTGTGCTACCTCTGTTGCCACAGGATAACGTGTGGGGACTAGCCTGCCCTCCCGCTTAATATCCTGGATGTGGTATCGGAGGTGGTAGGGGTTGTGGGGGCTATCGGTACTACTGTATTATGATCTTCTCTGAGCACGTATGATGCTTAGCCATTTGTAGTGTTCTATTCCCTTGATACACTACCTCAGTCCACCGATGTGCATGACGGATACCCAATTGTCGCTGTTTTGTCGCCTGCACATCTTAGGGCTGCCACCTTTTCCAATGCACAATGTGGGACATTAGTGTTCGAACGTGTAATTTGCCTGGAAAATGCATACCCACGGCCAGTACATAGGACAGGAATTCACGTTTTGCCAGGAGAGCAACCAATTGTTGTAGCATTTCAGTTGCTTATTCTGTTTATTATTATATTTTGCTGTTCCACATACAAATTTACTGTTTTATGCTACCATTTTGATATATATCTGGGAAATGTTTGTCCTGAGATATCAGGACATTTGACATTTGTTCGGTTTGTTTACAGGACATGGCTGGCCAGAGAGGGACTATCCCTCTCAGGGTGGAACAGGTGTTTACCTTGGAACATATGCATCAAATTTTCAGGGATTACAATGTTTCAGTAACGAAATTTTGCGTAATATACCATCAATGTCATATTTATTACCCCATTTTGCTGCGTAACTCACATTATGTGCTCTCTGCGATTGCATATTCTTCACGTCACCCGTCAAACGCGGATCACATGATGTGTTGCTTCAATAATCTCCCATATCCTCTACACGACTGCTACGTACCCTTCTGTCATACCACGTGTGTCTCCTTCCCTGTATCCACTGTAGTGTCTACAATCACTATTTACTCTGCTGTGTGTTCCCCTGACCTATGTTCAGATTTAACAGTATGTGGGTAGGTCTTGACCCGATATCACTACTGTTAACAGAAACACAATGTAGTCTGGTCCCTGATCTACAATACACACACAAAGGCAGACACTCCTTACCTGGGCCTCCTGTTTACGGCTGCACGTTTTCTTCTTGGGATCCACTTTCCGCTTTTCAGCCACAGATCAGACAGTAAACAGCCTCTTTACACACAACAATTCAGTCGGAGGTCTTTTCATTCAAGCAGAACCATTTATGCATATTCTCCAGCGTACATGTCTAACCAGCCATGTACTCTGACCTGTAGCTTACCAAGGGAATTCCGGATTACAAGGATCACAATGTGAAATAAGTTGTTACAACCAGACTGTAGTTATCAGTAGGCTTTTCTAAGTGACAGCCGATAACACAGGAGGCTCGGGTTCAGAAAGTTTTAGTAGTGTACACAGGCAGGCTAAATAATATACAGTCCAAGTATGAGAGTTTTGTCTGACTCTTTACAGTAAGTAGTTTCTTTATATAGTGTTTACAATCAGCTTTTGCCCACCTTACTGACGTGGTCGGTCACAGGGCATTTCCATCACTATGGTCCGCAATAGTCTATACATACGTGGGTGCTGGGGTCGTGCTTTTAAAATGTTTTCCCATGGGAATAACACAGCCTTGCAAGGCACCTTGTACATTACAGTATCCTTTTGTGATTGTAGCTGTTTCAAGGACCCTAGACTGTTACGATACAGTGGACAGTTAATTTCTTAATCGTTGCTTTGTCTCTCTGGTAAGGAGTTGTACTGCTATCTTCGATAGAGCTCACAAGGCCATCCTCCTCTGGGGAAGGAGTGCTGTTATGCATGTACATACATTTATTGTTCTGTAACCCAGCATATTATTAATGATGACAGACATGAGCCTGCTGTACTGCTTACTGCCAGGTTCAGAATTCCATCACAGTACAGCTTAGCTTCACCAATTACATGCAGGCTTAGTTCTACTGCCATATTGTACGGTACAATTCAATGCATTATATAGTATTTCGAGTGTAAACTGGAACTTCATATGTGTTTCTATATATTTTACGAACAACATCCATCCGGCCATATGCATGTTGTTCCGTCCTTTACCTTGACCGTGTGTATTTGTCCATCCAGCTACGCTAATCTCCACATGTGATGTCCCAGCTTCCCTTCTTTGCCTGTAGCACCCTGTTAGGACGTCCTGTTTGGTAGGCACCTGTTCCGCTATATGTGATCGACTTCACTGCATAGATAATCATCGATGCGGTGGTCCAACGACCCGACTTGTCCACATGTGTACAGTTATGTGCACCGTGTCGTATGCAAACCTAGATGGTTTGGACGGGTACATACTACATGCGGGATGTACACATTCTGCTGACACATTCACATGCAGCCATTTACATATCTGTACCTGCGGTGGGTTGGTGACATGTGGGGTACGTATTTGCCCGCGTGGCATTGCCTAACACAAACATCTTACCACAGTTCAGGTATGCACATTGTGTGTGGTTGTATAGCTGCACACGGATGCTAGCAGGTTTGGGTGCAGAGGTATACATGGGTGGGACTGACATGTACAATGAGGCTATTGTGTAGTACATCCGAATGCATGGGTTCTGCTTCTGGATGTTACACTTCATCATACGCCATCCAGTGTATGCAACAGAGACGTTGCTGGGTGTGGGATATGTTGCTATGCACATGTTTGCCTGTGTTTGAGGTATCTTGCTTCCTTACTGTTGTTATGTGAACACAGCTACCCGGCTATGTACTCTCACTACTGCTTGTGACCATTATGGTTGGCACCTTTTCCAGTGCCCATAGTGGGGCATGTTATGTGGAAACTTCGCGATTTGCAGGACTACACATACCCACGGCTAGTGCGGTTGACAGATCTTCACTTGTTTGCCATACTATAAGCTTATTCTGTAAGCATTTGGGTTCCTTATTTATTTTCTTATGCCATGTCTGTGTTTCATATCGTAATGTATATGTTTTATGCTACTATTACTTGTATATTGCGTGAATTTTCTTGACAGGGGATCGGAGGTCATTTTCCATTTTTACGATTGTTGCAGGGACACAACTGTCCAATCAGGGACTGTCCATGGCACATTCGGACAGCAGGTAACCCTGGTGACCATGGCCATGTCGCTACTGGGGTTTCCACCTTTTACAGTTTCCGATCTGGGATATTTCCGGGACTCACATCTGACTTTACAGGCCGACACATACAAACGGTCACTATATAGCATAGAACTTCACTTGTTTGCCTAAATAATAAGCTTATTGTTGTGGCAATTTGCTTGCTTATTCTGTTTCTTGTGTCATTTAGGTATTTCTGTTACAGATATAACCAATTCATGCTACCATTACATTAAATACGGGATATCATTGTGTCCTACAATCGTAGCACATCAGCCATTTCTAATACGTTTTTTGGGACACAACTGGCCATGGAGAGACTGCCACAACCAAAGTGGGACAGGTGGTGACCTTAGTCGCTGCTCCTATGTTGGTGCGGCGCGCTGACATGCGGCTGTACACCTTCTCTGAGTGTAAACACTGACGGTGCATTGCGGGACGAACGCGGTCTTATGCGTATCCTTTGCTCCTTGGACGGGTACATTTATGCCTTCGTGGCTTCTATTTGCTTCTCCGTTAATTTGGGACGGGGACTATGTTGCATACTGTACGTGCGTTTCATTCTGCACAGGACCTGGCTGCTGCCATTACTATTGTGGGCGGACCATGGCTGTCAGCACATTAGGTTGCTCACCTCATGCCGGCTTAGACACGCCTCCAGACGCATCCTACCTGGGCTCGCTCACGTACACTACGCACGTGTCTGTGATTCCGGTGCACTCTCATTAATATGTATATGGTGCTACTGCGCCGGCTATTCCATGCACCGCCGGCGCAGGCCTTACGCCGGCCTTGCGCCGAGCTTCATGAATCCTGGGGATTATGTTTTCTTATTGCACTCTTTATTTCTTATTTTGTAGCTTATTTTTTTCCTTCTGCTAGATTTCCCCATGATTTAACATAATTATATTGTATCATTACTTTCTTGCACCATACTTTTCTCTCCTTTTCTATTTCATCAGCTTTTATTTTCCAAATTAATATTTTTTCATGATAACATTTCATCTCTTCATGTAAACATTCTTTTTCTTGTTTGCTTCTTTTTATCATACCCCCAAAATTTATCATGCTTACATTAAAACATTTTTACAACCAATCTTTCATAGTTTTCATTTTTCCATTTTAATACTTTGTATAATTTTCGTGAAGCAACATATATGACTGAGTTAATAAGCCTAAAGCTTCTTTCTTGTTTTACTGGATTCAATCTAGAACTCCATATAAATGGAGAAATTGTCTGCAAATATTGTTGACAATAGAAATACACTTGCTAAATATGTCATTTTCCCCCAAAATATTGAAATTATCCAGTAAATATTTTCCTAAATTATAGCCTATATATTTTCTAGAAAAAAAAAACATTTTTTAACTATTCTATTATTTTCCCATTGAATTTTACTTACATTCTTATTCCCAAATGTTATACCTATCACAGAGATTTTCATTCATTATCAGATGTGTTCCCCCATCCTAACCACATAATCTAATTATTTTCTTTTGTCTTTGTTTAATGTCATCCCTTGTGCTTTTAAACACTCATTTAGACAAATATTACTTCTTTTATCCAAGTTTTATTTTTTGCAATTATTATAATATTATATGTGTAAGTTAACAGAGCTGGAATTCTTAAACTTTCATGTGTTATATACTCAGTGTCCTTCATTTTATAATTTATTTCACATAGAAGCACATTTATAACTAAAGCAAAAAATATACAACTCATTGGACATCCCTGTCTTATACTGTTTCTCATGTGTACCGCTTTACTTAACCAGCCATTTACCAGAATTTTTACTTTATTATGATATTGGTAGACATATAATTTCATAATTTGTGTCACATTGAATTTTTTTATTATTGCCCATAAAATGTTATGTCCTATTGTATCAACTGCGTTATTAAGATCCCCATCATAACTTTAGCTTCTTCTCTTCTATTTATATCATCTACAGTCTCTCTCACTATCAATAATAATTCCTGACATCCCATCCCCTTTATGCTATAGATAACTGTTCTACATCTACATAACACTTCCCATCTTAGTTTCAAATCTCATCTATATTATTTTCATAAAGATCTTATAGTCATTAATATTCAGTACCATTGACTCCATTGTTTAAACTGACTTTTGTTTGCTTTCTTCCAAATAAATTTAAGTATTACACTACATAATTCTTTATACATGAAGCCTTCATTTAGCCATTCATTAAAAATCTTTAAACCTGTTCTTTTTGCCATTCCATTACATTTTATACACTTCATATCCTGTTCCATTTGGCCCTGCAGCTGAATATATATTCACTTGTCCTAATACTTTGTCTAACTTATTTAAAAAAAATCTTCTTTACAAATTCATTTTTTTTCTTTCTCTGAATATTTTTCACTTACCATATTATTTTTGATTTCTTATTGTTTTCTTTAAACATTTTTTTGCACATACCCTTCAACAAAATTCATAACTTATTCCTGTTTTTTTCTGTTTCTCCTTTCACATTTTTCATTTCTCTGATTACCAATCTATGTAAATATTCTAATACTTCTCTTTTCCCTTGCAAGAAATATCTTTACTTGAATAATATTAATTTTCTCTTGATTTCTTTTACATAATTATTTTTCTTTATCAAAATACTCTCTATCATTATTTTCTAAATCTTTCAATACATCTTTATATACACTCCTACACTTTATTTTGTGTACTTTTCTCACATCATACTGCCAATGTAAGAAACATTTCTAAATGTTATCTGAAAAGTCATCTACCACTCAGCGCAATTTTTATAAAATGCTCCCATATTAATATGATCTTTCCATAACTGCATTATTAATCTCTTTCCTTTTTCATCCCATGTTTCCAAATATAACATTGTATTCCTTTGTCTATTTTTATATATTCCTTGTTTTCCTTTATCTCTAGTCATGATAAGCAGAAAAATCTGTTTCGTTAATATCTCTTTCTCCTATAGTTAATCCTTCTGATACTATGAAGTGATCTATTTCAATTCTGTAAATATTCCTTCTGTAAGTCCATATTTTTTATCCTAAAATATTAATTTACTACATGTCGTAACATTTTTCTTGTATTGTTTCCTTTCTTTTTACACTTGCCTCTTAAAGCACAGTTGAAATTTATTGTCATTATAATATTCATATTTATCACTACATAATCTAGAATCTGATTAAATAAACTTTCCATTTCTTTACAGGTATCATAAGTATATAATTGTATAGTTCTTTCCATTTTAAATCCATAATAGTTAATCTTCCCACTCTTACTTAAGTTATATCTAATATTTTTACAGAATACACCTATTCCACAATACCAATCATTTCCCAAATTACAAATTATATTTTCACTCTATAATTTTTCTGTTTGTAATCTTTCATCACTTGTTAATAATCTTGTATGTCCTAGTACAGTTACATCTGCATCACATTTATTGCACCATTCCAAAACCCCTGTCCTTCTCATTATATACTCATACTATTTATACTTACAGAATACACTCTAAAATTATTTCCCTTTTTCTTAATTTCCTAGAAATTATAATTTTATTGTGTTTCTCATCCATTTCCTTTCCTTTTTCTTTTATACTCATCCCTTTAAATTTTCTTTTCCCATCTTTTACCATTTTACCAAATGAATTCTTCTTTATTCCTTTACTACTTCAAAATATATATCTTCCTCATCATGTATTTCAGAACCTTTCTTTATTTCCTCCTTTTTATTTCTTTCTTTGTCTTTTTTATCTAATGTATCTTCTACTTTCACCACTTCTAACATTTCTTGACTTTGTTCATTTTCTTCACTTTTTTCTTCTCTTTCATTTTTATTAATTTTGGTTTTACAATCTAGCTATAAATGCCCAATTTTGTTACATTTATAATATTTCAGTTCACATTTTCTTGCATCATGAGAAGTTTCTTCTTTTTATCACATTTATTTATCAGATAATCTACTTTTCCACAAAAAAGATATGTTTTAGGTTACCCCAGTATTTTACCATGAACTTATTTCCCTCAACATTTATCATACTTGGAATATGTATAATTTTATCCTTTTCTATGTTTAATACAATATTGCAATCCAATCCAGCAGTTCATAAACCCCTTTTATTATAAACCTTTGCAGTGTCCAGCACTTATACATTTCAAATGTCTTTTCAAAGTATCTGTTTCTACTTCTGTTCAACATCATATTTGAATCTTTTTTTTTGTTTCTCTGTTAAATGCTTTTAATAAATTTATTTTCCAAGGATTACAGTTCTTCTTCTTCTTTTCATATTCCCCAAGAAAATTTTCCATTGCATAAACAGTCTGAAATATAATGATACAAAATGTCTCTTTGCTTATAAGAATAAATGCTCTTACCACTTGGGCTTTTGCACCCAAAGGAACCATTAAGTTGTTCCAAACTTCAAACCTGTCTAGTTCTTCTTCTTCTTTATTTTAAATTCTCACCACATATTTCCACTTTGCATTATCTTCTGCCTTTTTTTCCTGTTACTCCACTTGCACCTTCTTTCACTTTTTCTGCATAGGTTTTCCTTTCCGTGTCACCATTGTCCTTCAGGATGAACTCTGCTTCTTCTTTTTTGTATTTTATTCATAATGCCTACCCAGGAAACATCTGATTCATTCTCCAGCTTGCTCTGCATAACCATCGTCTTTAATAAATCATCCCATAATCCTCTCAACTGGAGAGTTGTCACAAACATAAGCTTCACTTATTGATTCTTCTCCTTTTTCAGCTTCAGAAAAAAAATTGCTGAAAAATTACTTTTATATCATACACAATATTGTTACTACTCTCAGTACTGCCATTCACATCTGTGCCTTCCGCCATCTTTCCTTCATCACACAGCCACCACTTCACTTGGAACAGGATGTGAATGCTCACTCACTAGCTCCAAAGCTTCGAGTAGAGGAAGTTCCCTGATGCCATGGCCAAATTTCCCCTAGTAAAATAAATACCACTTCAGATTATATCTGCATTGTTTTGGAGCTTTTCTCCCTGGACCTCCACTGAAAATGGGTTCCTGACCCAGTTGGACTTTCTCACTCACCAAATGTTAATAAATATAAATAGATAAATAAATACATACATAAATAAATAAATAAATAAATAAATAAATAAATGCATACATGACTAAATAAATAAATAATTAAATAAATAAATAAAAGAGGCCACCAGCATAAATTAACTAATTCAGTCAACAAAGGACAAATAAAATAAAATCATTATATGCAAACAGTTACAGCAGGATAGACACATTCAGGAGGAGGAAGTCCCAGAGTCAACAGTAGAGCAGGTGCCTGATGAAAAGCCTGCAAAGCAAGCAGCTGCAGATGAGAGGAGGATACTGCTAGAGAAAAGTGGGCATAGTGTGCTGTGGTACTGGCTAAGATGCAGTATCTGGTTTATAGTTATGGGTCATGGGTCAGAATAAAGCATTAGAAAGAAAATAAAGCATGAAAACCTTCACCTAAGCTGTGATCTAACATGCAGAAACTTAACATATCATACTGTCCATGACACTGATGCTGTGCATCAGACATAGGCTACCCATGAAACAAACTACAAAGGAGGCGGTGCAGCTATCATCATATGCACAGGTGGGTGGGCCACTGTAACCAATGTTCTCAATGAGTAATTGTGTGCATGTTGATGCATGTGAACATTATTTTGTGCTGTGTGTGTCAGACCTGTGGGGCCATGGTTTGAAGACTGGGGATACTGGTCAGCTGTCTCCATTGCTGTGTGTGTGAGGGGGGTATTTCAGAAATCTTACTGAGTATGAGTATTTGGTGGTACACTGGCTCAGCATATTTTGCAGCACTATGGTGCAATCTGATAGAGAGGTCCAGGGCACCTACAAGAAATATACATGCTGACCAGTTTTCAGGTTAGTGCTGAATTCAGGGCTGTGTTACAAGTTTCTGTGTTTGCCCATACTTTACTTGGATAGAAGGAAGTTTCTCTGTTCACTGTGAGAGAGGGAGCTTTGAGCAGTCTCTCTGTCCCTGGAGGAGTGGTTTCAGCCCAGAAATTAGTAGTTTATTGGCCATTTTTGGCTAATTTCTATCTCTTTCATTTCCCTGCTATAAAACCCGCATTTGTGCAGTTTTGCATGCCAGGCTGCGCCGGTTAGCTAGGGTATAACTATTCCCGGTTCCACAAAGTCTACTCTTCAATTTTTCTCTTGGAACTAGACAAACTTTCAACTTAAGCACTCAAATCATTCACTTCTCATCCCAGTACTTGCCCAAAACGTATATCAAGCACTAATAAACCTTAGCACTAGAACCCCCTATACTGTAGAGAAGGACAAGGTTCTCTATTCGACCTTAACAGCCAATCAGTAAAACAGTTCACTGTACCTATCCAGGCATGTCCAAAGGGCAGTTTCAGGTGTACTCTCCAGTCCAACTGGTGAATCTGGGCATTTTGAGGCAATGTTACAATTGCCTCATGTACACATACAACCCTCTCCTCCTTCCACCAAACACTAATACATGCGAGAGATGCAATTATACAACCAAACTGGAGGATAAGCTCTCTCAACCCAAGACTGGACCAGGCAGTCAAGAGGAGAAGGGAATTACTTATATCACACCACCAGTCTCACATAGACCTATGAAACCAGCACTGGCAAAAAACACACATAAATACACAAAAACATACCCGGATGCTCTAAATAAAAATCTTCAAAAGCAACAGAGACCTCCAAAGCAGACATCCAAGCAACATCCAACCCCCAACACAAACCATGAAACACATACTTTACAAAACCAGTGTGCCACACAATCACAGCCCTTAAGGCAAAATAACATACCCAACACACTGGTAATAGGTGACTCTATAGTCAGGCACACTGACATCCCACTCACTAGGCTGAACAAGGAGAAGGTTACTGTTAGTTGCCTGTCAGGTGCCAGGATCCGCCACATAACACAAACACTCAGGTCACTCCAGAACAAGTACAAATATGACTCTGTCATTGTCCATGTTGGTGTGAATGACCTGAGCCATACCTCCCTAGACTACATGAAAAGAGAAATGGAGGAGCTCTCTGATCACGTAGTCCAGGCCGATATGACCCTGACCCTGAGTAGCATCCTGCCTCACCAAGAATGATACCACGATATGGAGAAAAAATTATCAATTTCAACATTTGGCTAAGCTTCTGGTGTCATTCAAAGGGGATCCAGTGTCTGTCAACCTGGGATGACATGCTCAACAAGCCACGCTGCTTTGCTAGAGACAGCTTGCACCTGTCACCCTTAGGCTTTCGAATACTGGCCAAGACTCTTGCCACCCCCATAGTGCCTTTTTTAGGCAAGGCTCAAAAGACAAACCCACCACTGTAAATAGCACAAATAACAAAAAACTGAGGGTAATGCTGCTCAGTGCCAGAAGTCTAAACCTCAAAATGCATGCACTCAAGGCACTCCTCAGTATGGAGAAAATCGATATATGTGCAGTAACAGAAACCTGGTTTAAGGCTTTAGAGAGCACCCCAGCACTACCAGGCTACAACTCATACCATACATTTCAGCCACAAAACCCAGACCGAAATACAAAAGGGGGGAGTATCCATATTCAGCAAGGATACCCACACCTCCAGGTTAGTGGCACAGCATGATGCTTCAGAGATCATCCACGTGCAACTAACAATGGGAAAAACTGCTATTCAAATTATAGCTTGCTACAGATCACCCACCATGTCCCAGGACCCCCACTATGCATTCCTGGAAACACTGGGAAACATAAAGGTCCTACCAAACACCTGATATTGGGTGATTTAAATTACCCAAACATTAACTGGGAGAACTACTCAAGTACGAACTCCCTTGCCCAACATTTCCTAGAATTTATAAACTCAAACATCCAGGATCAACTGGCCAACACCCCCACCAGAGGTGACAACATATTGGACCTGGTCATCACCAACATGGGTGACCGGTGTTCCACACCGGAGGTCAACCCCTCGCTGGTTAGATTTGACCATAAACTAATCACTTTGGATATCCACATTCCACCACCACCCCTGGTCAAAGAAACCACCGTGAAAAACTTTTCAAAAGCAAACTTCATGTTACTTAAGACCAAGGTGGGAAGTTTCAAAGCCCCCATGCTAAAGGATAACGCTGTCCAAGCTGCAAAATCCTTTACTAATGCACTCTACGGGCACCTACAAGAATGCATGGATGATGCTATTCCAAACAAAACCAAGACTCACTCCTCCAAGAAAAGGAAACCAGTCTGGTGGACCCCTGCCATAAACAAGCTATACAACAGAAGGAGGAAACTAGTACAGAAAAGAGTAAAATCCCAAGAAGGGAAGACATCCCTGATCAGTATCAGCAAGACACTACGTTCCCTCATAAAATCTTTCAAGGCTAGCTTCGAAAGAAAAATTGCCATGGACTCCAAAGATAACCACAAGACATTCTTTAGCTATGTCAAGAATCTAAGTGGCAATTCTCAGATCTGCTCAGAGTTAGTGTAGAATAGCACAAAATACACTGAACCGACCAATATAGCCAACATCCTGGCAGACAGGTTCAGTGCAAACTTCACCCCCCTCTCACCCCCAAAGGGGCCCATAACTAAACCTGGATAATGTAGTGCCCCTGAAATCACAGACACTCAGGTTAAAACAGCCCTCTCCAAAGCCAAAAACACAGCATCAATGGGACCGGATGGTGTCCCAGGCTGCGTCCTACATGAGCTCAAAGATGAACTAACCCCTCACCTAAACACACTGTTTAAACAGCCTCTCCACAGGCTACGTGCTCACAGAGTGGTGCACAGCAATGGTTATTCTGCTCCACAAAGGTGGAGCCACAACGGACCCCAGGAACATTTGCCCTATAAGCCTGACTAGCTTGGTCTGCACAACTATGGAGCACATCATCATGGATCTCATTAACAGAGACATTGGAAACCTCCAAAACACTGGACCCTACCCAGTTTGGCTTTGTTAAGGGCAGAGCATGCCTCCTAAACCTGGTGGAATTCTTTGAGACAGTTACCAAGGTTATAGATGAGGGAAAGGTGGTCCACACAGCCTACCTAGACCTCACAAAGCCCTTTGACACCATTCCCCACTCAGGTTTTATAGATAAGCTCACCAGCCTGAACATAACCCCCTACGTCACGAGATGGGTTGCCAACTGGCTCTCAGACAGAACCCACATGGTAAGAGTTGCAGGAGCTAGGTCTAACTCTAAACTGGTTACAAGTGGCATTCCCCAGGGCTCAGTCCTAGGACCCCTCCTGTTCGACATATACTTCTCAGAGGTAAAGGCAAGCACAGGAGGACTATGGCTGATGAAGTTCACAGATGACTGCAAACTAGGGGCTATAATTGACTCTCTGGCTGACACAGACATCCTCCAAAAGGGTCTCGCTGAGACAGATACCTGGTGTCAAAACCATGGCCTCAAGCTAAATGCCAAAAGGTGCATAGTCATCCCCTTTGGAAAAAACAAAGTACCCACAAACTATCCCCATCGGGGGTAGCCCCCTAAATACGGAAGACATAATAAGGGATCTGGGGACCCAAGTAGATAGTAGCCTCTCCTTTGATAATCACATTGCCAAAGTGGTTAGAAAATCCTTCTATGTGGCCCACCTAATCACAAAAGGATTTGCATCCAGATCAAAAGAGGTCATTGGGCCCCTCTACGCATCACTTATCAGACCCATCATAGAGTACAATGCCCCATTTGGGATGTACCTTACAAGACACCTGCAACGACTGGAATGACCACAGAAGTTCCTCACCAAGAGGGTCACTGGCCTCAAGCAGATGCCCTATGCAGCTCGACAGAAGAAACTCCAGCTGTACTCGGTTGCATACCGCCTACTCAGAGGTGATCTCTGCCTGACATATAAGGCCATGTCCAACCCAGAATTGATGGACATGCTCAACCTAAAGAAAACAATATCCCCTCGAGCCACACGTTCCAGGGATCTAAACCTCACCACGACACTAAATAGGACGTGCTGAAGGGATAGATTCCTGTCCAGAGACTTCCCATGCTCTGGAACAAGATTCCAATCTACATTAGGCAGAGCTCTTTGCTAACCCTCTTCAAGAGAAACCTTGATGAGTGGATGGGAAACAGAAAGTTTACCCCAGGGATCACTTCAATGGCTCTGCTGGACAGAGGCACAGGGAACTAATCAAAGGGGGCGGCGAAAGCCAACACATTCTGGCTAGGCTTATAAATGCCTTTATGCAGATAGCCTAGTACCTACCTAAGAACCTATGTACCTATGGCCATGAATGTCCCCATCCATGAGAGTACAATCTCATAGAAGGGTCACAGACATGGTACAGACAATGCCAAGAAGATGGAGTGCTCTGTGGATGTGAGTGGTAGCCCATGCCATGTGTGGACTTGGCATGAATAACTTGCTCACATGGATGTCTATGTTACAATATATTTATCTCAACACTGTTAATAAAGTGGATATGGTGGCACTATGTTTTCCTGACCATGGGCCTCCATCTTCCCCTGCTGCCCTTACTCTTAGAGACAGAGGTACAGTATCCAAGGGAAATGTGTCTGCTATGATAGCTGGCTACATAGGGGCACCTGCTTTGCACAAACTGCCTAAACCATGTGCCTATGATGATGTTTGTGTGACCTATGCACTTTTGGGAGTCATCACACAGACCTTGTGCTACCAATACCAGCTCAGCAAGGACAGTGTTGGAATCAGGCTTTCCCTGTATTATGGTTCTGTAATTATGTTGAGTTTTGACCACTGACAAATCTACCTGAGGTAGTGGACAGTACCCTGGCATGCAAGGACACCGGCATGATGTCCATCCATATCCTTGACTTGTTCAATGAAGTTTGTGGCAACCCGTTGGGAATCAACTGCAGGTGATAACACCCCTTCCTAGATAGCACTCCCTGTCTCTCTCTCTGTATTCCTATCCTTGTGTTTATTCCTGTGTTGTAAAATGGGTTCCACAGGTGCAGAAGCTATGTCTGCAGGATTGAGTGGAAATGTGGAAGCCGCACACTGACACTGTGACCCCTGACTGTGCTGGGATTTGGCTGCCATCATCATCAAAGCTGGACAGTTTTCTGACATCAACCAGCTGCATACTCTTGGTGGCAGCCTTGGTAACACTGCACGTGAAAAAAAACAAAACAGATCACTCAGACTAAGTAAGATCCTTCACCAATACCTGAATCCCACAGAATAAATAATACTACCTAATATAGTGGTATGGAAAATTAATAGGAAACATACCTCATGCTGGTGGTTTCTGCATGTTCTTGTGAAAAAGTAGTAGTTAAGCTTATAAACTATACTAAACCATACATTTACCTATTATGGAAAATACATGTCCATGTTCAGACACACCCACCTGGGGCATATATAACAGACATTCTAAGTGGTCATCTGAACTCAGTGCCAAGATTAAGGACTCCACTGTGGATGGTAAAATAATTGTCCCAAACACCCTTGCAAAAGGACCAGGAGCTCCTCTATCCTTGCTAAAGGTGGTTTGGTCAGCAGGCTGCCTCATGTTGGCCTCTACTTTTGTACAAATGGGCAGCCTCAGCTTTAGCAGCACTTAGCTTGTCAATAACATCTCACTTGATCATACCTCTTATTCTGACCACTGGCAGCACTGATGCCATTAATCAGTCCTGATAGGTGTAATCAAAAAAGAGCCAGTGAGATTTGTCATCATGGCTGATCATCCACTGACCATGGAGGCAGAAGGCCTGTATCAAGAACACATTCTCTGCAATGGAGAACTTGATTTTATGCATCTTCCATATTGTGACATACTATGTCAGACATACTGCTCTGAAATTGAAAAAAAAAAGTGTGTGAGAAATTGTGCATAGCCTGATGTAAACAGTAGGGTTCCTATGTGCATGAAGTATCTGGTTTTGTTGTATCTCTGCAGGGAATATCACAAAGATATTGGATAACCATGGATATGCATTGTGTATTGGGTCTTATCAGATTCACCCTCCCCCAAAAAAAACAAAATTTCCAAATGTGGAATCCCCATATGGACCACATCCATTGATCTCTGACAGCATTCCACAGTTGAGTGTTATACATATTACACATGCCACTGGGTGAAGCTACACTTAGGATATGTGTAAAACAGCATACATTTTGTCATGGATGCAAATTGTTTCTGAATATACAGAATGGTACAGCATAATGACATATTTTGGGGGTGCAAGCAAGCAAGGCCATAGATACTTCAGGGAGACCAGAAATAATGTGCTAAGTAAAAATAATATGACAGCTCCTAATTTAGAATATTTGTTATTTAGTTACATGAATATACCTATATGGAGGCTGAATATGTGCTGCTGATGGAGGCCTATCTAAATACTCAACCCCCCTCTCACATCACAAGTAAAGAACCTTTATAAGCATTCACAGTAGTAGTAGCAAGGGAGAGTAGTAATGCTTAAATCACATTCATCCTCAAGTCTTGGAGAGTACCTTCACAAGGTGGACCCTGTTTTTCACAAAATCTCACCAAGGCGACACTGATATATAGACAGTATTTTATATAGCATATATCATAGATAGAAGTAGGTTAAAATTTAAAAAAGATAGCTGGGTGCACAAGACCAAGGATAAAAAAGTGCCCAATCCTGTAGGCACACTGGTGCCAGGACTGGAAAAGATGAATGTAGAATCCTCAAAATATGGAAACATTCCTACAATAGGGCTAGGCCAGGTCCAGGGGAAGGATGGCCCCCTGTTGTAGAAGGAAGAAGCAGTCCACAAAAATCACAAAAGCTGATAGGCCAAAGAAGAGCCATAAAGACGATAAAGTGGACTGTTGAGGATAAGAAAGAAATCATGTATTGTTACTATTATGCAAAAAGCCCAGAATTTCACAACACAAGATATACAAAATGATTAAGAGAGAAAGTAGAGGAAAGAAAAATACTTCCACAATAAAAACTGTCAGAAGCTTCAAATAAAAATTTGTATTCATTAATACAACACATTTGTGAAAAACAGTATATAGATCAAGAAATATTGATCTGTTTGGAAAAAGAAGCATCTGAGGAAGTGTGAAAATGTAAACAACAAAACCTAGAGATTTTTGAAAAGTATAAAAACGAAATATGGACATGAGAAAGAAAAAGAGATTTAATATAGTGTAATATTTATGCAAAGGAGAAAGCAAAACTAACTAATACAAAAAGAACAACACCAAAAATATTCAAAGAGAAATACAGGCAAAGGAATTTGTCTGTATATGGAATATGAATTCCGGATATGGAAAACTTTACAATACAAAAATTAAGAAGACAAAGAGGAAAAGTAGAAAAGGAGATTAGTAATGGAGAAGTTAAACAAATATAAACTGATGTTATGGAGTGCCTACGAAGTGAAGGAATCAGTGTAGAAAATCGAATTCAGAAAACACCCCAACAGGATAGAGTGATGGATATCCAAATTAAGGGAAAACCAGTGGAATGGGAAGCAATTGGTCAGGTGCCATATGAAGATATTTTGGAGCCTTCCACAGGAATCCACTATAAATATTCACTTGACATTGGATAGCAAGGGAAGGGACCAGAAACTGTGGAAACTCTGACGCAGTCAATGTTGAGGAATGCTAGGACAGGAAGTTCCCATATGACAGAGCAATGGCTGGCACAGGATGAAACTGAACAGAATGTGCCACAGGAAGATGCTACAGAACTTTCTATAGGATGCCCACAGGAAATGGAAAATAAAAAATGTGCCCTCAGTTTAGAAGAAAATGAGCTAAGAGAATAGTTGCTTGATTTAATAGAGGTAGACAGACATATTAAGATCAGTCAAAGAAATAGACTGCAGAATGTCAATAAAACCCCAGAAGTCAGAAGTTTGATAAAACAAATAAACACAGTAATTAGGACCATACATAGAAAGCCATGCAATATAACATAAGTAAACAGGATATATTACTGTAGATCTAAATTAATAACTGATAGAGTCCTACTGCAAGAACACAGGGTAGTGAGGGAAAGGAAGGGGAAAAATTGAATACCATCATGGAAATATCGAATAGAGAAAACTATAAAGCAATTAAGACAAGACGTATCACTGTCAGAAGAATATAGAAGAGTGAACAACCCAACAAAAATACTAAGAAAGATAGACGTAATAAAAGCAATGAGGAGTATTAGAACAGATCAGGATTCATCATGCACTATTGTAAATAAACTAAAAATCTCAGCATAGGCGGAAAAACTTAGAAGATACACACAGAAATATAAAGGAAAAATACAAAATAAGCAATTTATTGACGACCCAAAAAAGTTATATAGAGAGTTGGGAAATACATTTTGGAGAGGTATTTATGAAGATCCTGTGGAACATAATAAAGATGCTAAATGGATAGGAAAAAGTAAAAGAAAGAATAAGAAGTTTAAAGGTACAGGATATGAAATGGAATGAAGTAACAGCCAGAGAGATTGAAACAAAGTTAAGAAAAGTCTCCAATTGGAAAACCCCAGGCTCAGATGCAGTACCCAACTTCTGATTAAAAGTATTAACATCTTTGCATGAATCTTTAGCGATGAGTAAGAACTATTTATATGTGCACCCTGAACAGACACCAGTTTGTCTAACAACAGGAAAAACAAAGTAAACCTGCAAGCTACCCTGAACATTACAGACCAATAACTTGCCTTCCAATGATGTATAAACTATACACTGGAATTGATGCTGACAGAGTTTATAGTCATTTAGAAGAAAACTCAATTATGGCAGTAGAACAAAAGGGCAATAAAAGAAAGTCATATGGAACAAAGGATCATTTGTTGTTAAATAAAGTCATAGTGGAGAACTGTAAAAAGAGGAAGAATCTAAGTATGACATAGATTGAATATATAAAAAATTGATAGTTTCCCACATTCATGGAAAATGTATAAGATACATCCTACACTAATCAACTGCATTACAATGACCATGAAACAATTGCAGACCACTTTGCAATTAAGCTATAATAAAGGATAAATTATTATTCCAGGGATAAAAATTCAAAGGAGGATATTCCAGGGTGACTCTCTGTCACCGCTGTTATTCTGCCTTGCCCTTAACCCATTAAGTTGTCTACTTCACAGCTTAAGCCAAGGCTATAATTTGGCTCCTAGAAGACAACAAAGTGTAAAGACTTTTCATCTTCTCTTTGTTGATGATTTAAAACTGTATAGCTCATTCAATGAGGAACTGAAAGCACATCTGCAAGTTGTCAACACTTTTTCAGATGATGTAAGAATGTCATTTGGGCTTTATAAATGTGCAAAAGCAACCTTTAAAGCAGGAAAACAGCAGCACCAAGAAAACATCAATTTAGTACAAGAATGTGATATAAAACAACTTGAGCTAGAGAGTGTATAAATATTTGGGAATTGATGAAGGATCGACAATAAAACACAAACAAATGCAAATAAAACTAGGAAAGGAATACTTTAGAAGACTTAAATTAATCCTGAAAATAGTGTTGACATCTAGGAACAAAATCCATGCTTTAAACCAATTTGCTCTTCCTGTCCTATCTTACAATTTTGGATGATTGACTGGCCCCAAAATGTGTTGGATAGATTACACAGGAAAACAAGAAGGATGCTTCATGTTCACCAAATGATTTATAAAATTCATTGTATACCAAGATTATATATTCCCCATTCTGAAGGAGGGATGGGTCTCCTTGAAACTGATTACAAGTATAGATCTGCAATCGTGGGACTCCAGACATATCTACTGACTTCACAAGACCCAAATGTAGTGAAAGTTTTGAAACATGAGGAGAATAAATCTAAGATGATTTATCTGCTTCATCTTGCATAAGCATATCGGCATCAAGCAGGAATGGAAATCAAACCAGAACTAGATAAAAATCAGGCAACAACTGAATGTGCCAAAAAACACAATAAAGAATATAATATGAAGTACCAGATGAGAAGGCAAGAAATGTGGAAAATGTATAAATATAGTTGCAAGTATAGAAAACTTCTGGAAGAACCTCATGTTGATCAGGAATGAATGCAAGAATGGTTAAGGAGAGACAAAGTCAACCCAAGAGATGAAAGGTTAATATTGGCAGCCCAAGATAGTAGCCTACAAATATGTTAGTTTACAAAGTCCATTGAACATGTGGGAGAAACAGACAAATCTAGATTTTGTAAAATCAAATTGGAAACAGTTGCACACCTCATTGCTGGTTGTGACATACTAATGACAGAAGGGCTGTATACTGAAAGGCATAATAATGTGGAAAGAATATTGCACTTGGGTTTGTGCAAACATTATGGTATTGAAGTGGCTGAAAATAATAGAAAACATGAGCCACAAAGCATCATAGAAAATGATGATGTTTACATCACATGGGATCACCCATTATCAACAGTTCAAAAGACAGATGCCAGAAAATTGGATATAGTGGTCCATGAAAAGAAGAAAAAAGTAGCAGCTCAGATGGCTTACTGCTTAACTGCTGTGATTAACTGCTGTGATCATTGAAATCATCACACCTAGTGACTACAGTGTGTTGTGTAGAGAGACACAAAGTCATAAAATATCAAGATTTGCAGGCAAAAATGAGAGCAATGTGGAAGAAAGATATCCAGACAGTGCCAACAATAGTACGAGCAATGGGTCTTCTAAAAAAAAATCTACAATCGTAATTAGACATGTTACCAATACATGTAACCCCATACGATTTGCAGAAGGAGTCATTACTGGGCACATTGCGGGTGCTGCGAAGAACACTTCTGGCTGACATCAGAGATTGAAACAATACTAATTTCATGAACTTTAATTGCACTTTGACTTAGGAATGGTGTCTGTTACCGTCATGGTATTAGAAACCCAAAAGACTTGGAGAAATTTTAAAAATGGCAAAAATTATAGGAAATAAAAATACTTGCACAGCAAAAACTGTCAAAAGCTTCAAATGCAAATTTGCCTTCATTAATACAACAGATCCATGCAAAATGTTACTTAGATGAAGAAACTTTGGGCCACCTAGAAAAAGAAGTGACAGAGGAAGTGCAAAAATATAAAGAGTTAAAGCCAGAGATTTTTGAAATGTAGAAAAAAGAAATATGTATATGGGAAAGAAAAAGAGATCTGATATGGTGCAGTATTTATGCAAAGGAGAAAGTAAAACTAATCAATAGAAGGAAAAAGCAGCACCAGAGATATTTGAAGAGAAATGCAGACAAAGGCACCTGGATATGGGAAACTTCACAATACAAAAAATAAGAAAAGAGGGTTAGTAATGGAGAAGTAAAAAAAAATAGAAACTAAAGTTATTGATAACATGAGAAGTGAAGTATTTATTGCAGAAAATCCAGCACAGATAATGTCACTGTGCACTGGAAGAATATGTTCCCACACTAAGCAGAAACAGGTGGAGCAGGAGGCATCTGAAGACTTGCCACACAATGATGCTCTAGAGCCTTCTGTATGCAAGTGGTACAAAAATACAGCTGAAGTTGTACAGCAAGGGAAGGAGCAGGAAACAGTGGCAACTCTGTTGCAGGCCATGTTGTGGCATGACAGTCTAGTGAGTTTGCATACGAAGAAGTAACAGAAGACACAGGGTGAATCTGAAGAGGATATGTCACAGGAAGATGTTCTGGAACTTTCTGTAGACTGCCCTCCAGAAATGGAGAACAAAGAAAGTGCTCTCAGTTTAGAAGAAAATGATTTAAGGGAAGAGGTGCTTGGTTTAATGGAGATGGATAGACATATTAAGATTGATGAAAGAAACAGATTACAGAAGGTAAATAATACCCAAAATATTAGAAGTGTGATAAAACAAACAGAGCAATCTAAGTTATTAAGAAAAATTCACATGTGGCTTTCTCTAGTGCTTACTGTCTGTAGGCTATTGTTTTTGTCCTCACCCCCCCTCCCAGTTGGTGTCTTGCTGTTATACCTGGTGGCTTTACAGTTGCCCGCCCCTACTGTAAATCTGATAGCTCATTCTACCTAATACAGAGAGAACATTGGATAAGGCCTTCTGTTTCTCCTTTTTCCCTTTCAAAAAAAAAAAAAACAATTTTTTTTTGCCTGAATCTCCTTGTGTTCTGACTGTACTTCTCAAACATTTTGGAAATATAGAGTATATTTCAGAGCATTTATTATAAATGTAATTGCCATAATATTGCTACAACTCAAGTGCTCTGGGTTGCACTGCATCTGAAGTGTTTGTGTGTTTTAGCTGCTTTTCTGTATATATAGACTTCTCTGTTTCTTTAACTAAATAAGCTCTGCAAAGTTGTTTTATTGCATTCCTGCCTGTATTTCTGAGTTTTTTGCACTTTTAAAGTTTGTTTTTGCTTAGTTTAACTGGTAGGCTACACACTCAAGTGTGCTAGGCAAATTAAAGCATTTACTGTGTTTCTGTACCTAATTTCTGCTACTTTGTAGAAAAAAAAAAAAAAAAAAAAAATCCTTGTTTCCCGCCTTAACTGAACTAGAATAGTCCAATCTTCAGGTATTGCTGATCTCTGGACTGTGTCATGGTTCCTATGTTGCCCATATCCTTATTTGGATAGGAGGAAGCTTCTTTCTTCACCAGTGAGAGTGGGGAGCTCTGAGCAGCCTGTCTGTCTCTTGAGGAGTGGTTCCAGCCCAGTGACTAGTAGCTTATTGGCTGTTTTGGGCCATTTCCTATCTCTTTCTAACCCCCTGCTTTAAAGCCAGCTTTAGCGCGCTTTTGCGCTTGGAATTTAAAGTTTGTCCTGTTTGTTGCATTTACCTGTTGAGGCTACACACTCAAGTGCGCTAGCCTGTGTTACATATTTATTGCATTTTCCTGCTGTTTGTTGCAAAAAAGAAAAAAAAATGATCCTTGTTTCCCGTCTTTCCTGACCTAGAGTAGTCCAAATACAGGCTTTGCTGTATTCTGGACTTTTGGAAAGCTCCTGTGTTGCCCATTTCCTTTCTTGGATAAAGGGAGGTTTCTTTGTTCACCAATGGCAGTGGGGAGCTTAAAGCAGCCTATCTATCCCTGGAGGAGTGTTCCCAGCACAAGAATCTGGTAGTCTATTGGTCATTTTGGGCCAGTTTCTAGCTCTTTCAAGTCCCCCTGTATAAAACCCGCTTTGGTGTGGTTTTTGCGCTTGTTACTACTCAGCCAAGCTCCTCGTGGTCCTGCAGAGTGGTGCTAGCAGCAGAGAGGCTAAAAGAGTGACTGCTAACCTGATAAAAGTGTTTTTTTTCCTGCTACTACCTGGGCGACTGTCCGATCTAGCTAAACTGCAAGTATTTCTGCTTCTTGAACTGTTTTAAGCTGTTTAAAGTTGTTTTTGCACCTGCATTTTTAAAGTTTGTCCTGTTTGTTGCATTTACCTGTTGCAGCTACACACTCAAGTGCGTTAGACTGTGTTACATATTTATTGCATTTTCCTGCTGTTTGTTGCAAAAAAGAAAAAAAAAACAAAAAAATTATCCTTGTTTCCCCTCTTTCCTGACCTAGAGTAGTCCAAATACAGGCTTTGCTGTATTCTGGACTTTTGGAAAGTTCCTGTGTTGCACATTTCCTTTCTTGGATAAAGGGAGGCTTCTTTGTTCACCAATGGCAGTGGGGAGCTTAGAGCAGCCTATCTATCCCTGGAGGAGTGTTCACAGCACAAGAATCTGGTAGTCTATTGGCCGTTTTGTGCCAATTTCTAGCTCTTTCAAGTCCCCTTGTATAACACCCGCTTTGGCGTGGCTTTGCGCGATTTTGCTCATAGCGCAGCATCAGGCAGATCCGCTTAATTGGGTTTAAACCATTCTCGGCTCCACAAAGTCTGCTCTTCACTTTTTCCCTTAGAACTGATCTAGTTCTCATAAAAAACACCCTATTCCTACTCTAAAGCATGGAACTTGCTCACTAAAGCAATTATATAAGTTAGCACTAAAAAATTAAAAGCACTACACCCTCACAAACTCCCCTTGAGTACCTTGTTCCCCATTGGCCCTTTTTTTTTCAATTATAAAGGAATTCTCAATACTATGCTAGCATGTCCAAATGTCAGTTGTCAATCTCCTCTCTGGTCCTGCTGGTGAATCTGGGAATCTTGAGGCAATGTTACAACTGCCTCATGTACACAGACAACCCTCTCCTCCTCCCAACAAATTCCAACACATGTGAGAGATGCAACTATATAGCCAAACTGGAGGCTAAGATCTCTCAACTCAGTACTGGCATAACCAGTCAGGAGGAGAAGGAAACCACACTCACTACAATTCCAGTCTCACATAGACCTACCACAACAGCAAACCAAACACATAAACACACAAAAACATACTTGGAGGCTCTAAATAAAAATCTGCCTAAGCAGCAGAGATCTCCAAAGCAGACACCCAAGCAACCGCTACCCCAAAACAAAACACGTGCAACACATAGCTCATAAAGCCAGTGTGCTGAACAGTCACAGCCCTTAAGGCTAAACAACACACCTGATACACTTGTAATAGGTGATGCTATCATCAGGCACACTGACGTCCCACTCACCAGGCTGAACAAGGAGAAGGTCACGGTGAGCTGCCTGTTGGGCGCTAGGATCCGCCACATAACACAAGCACTCAGGTCACTCCAAGGCAAGTGCAAATATGACTCAGTCATTGTCCATTCTGGTGTGAATGACCTGAGATGTACCTCCCTGGATTACATGAAAAGAGACATAGAGGAGCTCTCTGAGCATGTAGCCCAGGCCGGTATGACCCTGACCTTGAGTAGCATCTTACCCTCACCAAGAATGATGCCACAATATGAAGACAAGATAATCAATTTCAACAATTGGCTTACATATTGGTGTCATTCAAAGGGGATCCAATGCCTGTCAGCCTGGGATGACATAGACAGAGCAGGGTAAATCCAAGCCACTCGAAGCCAGTATAAAACAGATAACTCTTTATTGTAAGTCACACAGGTTGAGCGCTTTCATCTGCCAGGAACGCAGATTTCATCAGAACCATTTACAAGGCATCAACTCGATCTTAAATACTTGTTTTGGCGCCAAACACAATTAATTAATTGGATTAAAATGAGTGAGTCTTAAAACGGCCATGTTCTGGGAATGAGAACAGAACTCTTCAAAATATAAATTGTAAAATATAAGAATGAGCTAATTCCACTAATTAATCAATACTTTAGTGTGCTCTAAAATAATAACTTAATAACTTATACATCCTAGTCACTTGTATAAAATGCTAACAATACCTGCAACCATGAATAACATATGAATATATGAATACAAATACTTAAAGGTACATAAGGAAGTAGTACACATTATGTTCATATTGGTTGCGGACAAGGATAAGAGTTATCTGTTTTATACTGGCTTCGAGTGGCTTGGATTTACCCTGCTCTGTCTATTTATTTTACCAGTTGGAGTGTTCTACTTTACATTTTGTTACCAGCCTGGGATGACATGCTCGACAAGCCACGATGCTTCACTAGGGACGGCTTGTACCTGTCACCCCTGGGCTTTTGGATATTGGCAAAGGCTCTTGCCACCCCCATAGTGCCTTTTTTAGGCAAGGCTCAAAAGACAAACCCACCTCCATAGGTATCACAAGGGATAAGAAACTAAGAGTAATGCTACTCAATGCCAGAAGTCTAAACCTCAAGATGCACGCACTCAAAACTCTCCTTAGTATGGAGAACATTGATATCTGTGCAGTAACAGAAACCTGGTTCAAGGCTCCCAAGAGCACCCCAGCACTACCAGGTTATACCTCATACCATGCTTTTCGGCCTCAAAACTTGGACCAAACCACAAAAGGAGGGGGAGTATCAATATTCGTCAAAGATACCCACACCTCCAGGTTGGTGGCACAGCACGAAGCATCAGAAACTATCCATGTGCAACTAACAGTGGGTAAAACTGCCTTCCAGTTTATAGCCTGCTACAGACCACCCTCCAAAGCCCAGGAACCCCACTCGGCCTTCCTGAGAACACTGGAAAATATGAAGGTCTCTCCAAACACCATTATATTGGGTGACTTCAACTACCCAAACATAGACTGGGAGCATTACTCTAGCTCCAACACCCTAGCCCAAAGGTTCCTAGAATTTATAAACTCAAATGCTATGGAACAACTTGTTACCACTCCCACAAGAGGGGAAAACATACTGGACCTGATCATCACCAACATGGGGGCTCTATGCTCCAGACCAGAAGTGTATCCCTCACTGGTAAGATCAGACCATAAACTAATCTCACTGGATATTCACATCCTGACCCCACCCCCTGCCCAGAAAACCACAGTGAAAAACTTCTCTAAAGCAAATTTCACACTCCTCAAAACCGAGGTGGAATCCTTCAAAGCCCCCGGGCCTGTGGAAAATGGCCCAGACCGCAGAATCCTTTATAAATGCATTCTATGAACACCTTCAGGAATGCATGGATCGTGCAATCCCAAATAAAACCAAGATCCAATCCTCCAAAGGCAGGCACCCTGTCTGGTGGACCCCAGCCATAAACAAACTATACAATAGAAGGAGGAAGCTACTACATGATAGAGCAAAATCCCAAAAAGGGAAGGCATCTCTGATCAGTATTAGCAAAAAACTACAGGCACTCATAAAATCGTCTAAGGCCAGCTTCGAGAGAAAAATTGCACAGGACACTAAGGATAATCACAAGGCTTTCTTTAGTTATGTTAGGAACCTGGGTGGGAATTCCCAGATATGCTCAGAATTAGTCCAAAATGACAAAAAATACACAGAACCCACAGACATTGCCAACATCCTAGCTGACAGGTTCAGCGCAAACTCCCCCCCCCCACCAAAAGGGCAAATATCTATCCCAGCAGAGTGCTGCCCCCCTGACATCTCAGATGCTCAGGTAAGAGCCGTCCTCTCCAAAGCAAAAAACACAGCATCAGTGGGACCAGATGGTGTCCCGGGCTGCGTCCTACATGAACTCCAAGAAGAGCTAAACCCAAACATAAAACTACTGTTCAATCTCAGCCTTACTACAGGACATGTACCCAAAGAGTGACGTACAGCAACAGTGGTCCCTCTCCACAAAGGTGGTGCCTCAATGGATCCTGGAAACTATCGCCCTATAAGCCTGACTAGCTTGGTCTGCAAAGCTATGGAAAGGATCATCATGGACCTCATAAATAAAGATATTGGGGACCTACAGACACTTGATCCTACCCAGTTCGGCTTTGTTAAAGGCATATCCTGCCTCTTAAACCTGGTTGATTTCTTTGAAACAGTCACCAAGGCCATTGACGAGGGGAAGGTGGTCCACACAGCCTACCTGGACCTTGGAAAAGCCTTCAATACAATACCCCACTCAGGCATTATAGATAAGCTCACCAGCTTAAATATAAACCCCTATATCACTAGATGGGTTGCAAACTGGCTCAAGGACAGAACCCACATGGTTAGAATTGCTGGAGCCATGTCAGACTCCAAGCCAGTTACAAGTGGCGTCCCACAAGGCTCAGTCCTGGGACCTCTCTTGTTTGGTATATATTTCTTGGAGGTACAGGCCAACATGGAAGGACTGTGGCTGATCAAGTTTGCAGATGACTGCAAACTAGGTGCCATAATTGACTCTCCAGCTGACACAAGCATCCTACAAAAGGGCCTCATAGAAACAGACAACTGGTGCCAGAGCCATGGCCTCAAGCTAAACGCCAAAAAGTGTATAGTCATCCCCTTTGGCAAAAACAAAGTGCCCACAAATTACCACATAGGTGGTAATCCATTAAGTACGGAAGAAGTAATTAGGGACCTGGGGACCCAAGTTGATAGCAATCTCTCATTTAAAAACCATGTGGCTAAAGTGGTTAGAAAAACATTTTATATAGCCCACCTAATCATGAAGGGATTCACATCTAGATCAGGGGAGGTCATTGTGCCTCTTTACTCATCCCTCATCAGGCCCATAATTGAGTACAATGCCCCTTTTGGGATGTACCTTACCAGACACCTGCAGCAACTGGAAAGACCCCAAAAGTACCTCACCAAGAGGATCAAAGGGCTCAAACAGATGCCATATGCTGCCCGGTTAAAGAAACTCCAGCTCTACTCAGTGGCATACTGCCTGCTCAGAGGCGATCTGTGCCTGACGTATAAAGCCATGTCCAACCCGAAATTAATGGACATGCTGCACCTCAGAAAATCCAAATCCCATCGAGCTATGCGCTCGAGAGACTTGAACCTCAGCACTGAAATAAATAGGACATGCTGGAGGGACAGATTCATAACCCAGAGGCTCCATTCACGCTGGAATAAAATCCCAGTCCAAGTTAGGCAGAGTCCCTCATTGACTCTCTTCAAGAGGAATCTTGATGAGTGGATGGGAGATCATAGGTTTACCCTGGGTATCACTTTTGTGTCACTGTTAGACAGAGGCACAGTATACTAACCTCAAAAAAGGGCATAGCAAAATTCATTTAAAATGGGTGGCGAAAGCCAAACACACACTGGCTAGGCTTATAAATGCCCTAGGGCAGATAGCCTAGTATGAAACTATGAACCTATGATATAACAGAAGTAAATAGGATATATTACTGTGCAGCTAAATTAATAATAGATAAAATCTTACCACAAAACACAGGGCAATAAGGGAAAGGAATGGAAGAAATAAAATACCACCATGGGAGCACTGATAGAGAAAACTATAAAGCAATTAAGACAATAAGTCTCACTGTTAGAACAACATAGAAAGGGACCAGATCAAACATACTTAGAAAGATAGATGTGGTAAAAAACATGCAGTTTCAAAACAGACCAGGATCTACCATATACTATTGCAAAAAATAAGCTAAAGATATCAGCACAGGCAGGAAAACTTTGAAGATACACAGATAAATATAAAGGAAAAATACAAAATAAGTAGCTCATTGATGACCCAAAAAAGTTTTATAGAGACCTGGGAAACAAGGCAAAATAAATAGAAACACCACCAAGAAAGAAGAAATAGACACATTTTGGAGAAAAATCTATGAAGATCTTGTGGAACATAACAAAGATCTGAATGGGTAGAAAACCCTAAAGAAACAATAAGGAGTTCAAATGTAGATGATATAAAATGGGATGAAGTAATGGCCAGAGAAGTTGAAACACAATTAAGTAAAGCTCCTAATTGGAACACCCCAGGCCCAGATGCAAAACTTAACTTCTAGATAAAAGTATTAACATCTTTACACAAAAATATTTAGCCCTGAGTGAGAATTGCTTGCATGTGCTTCCTGAACAGACACCAGCCTGGTTAACCACAATCAAAGAAAGAGAAATTTAATTTCATCCTTCAGCTTTGTTTTTTCCTGCCCCTTTCTGCACACCCTAACTGACCTAAACTGTACTGGAAATAACTTGCATTAAACCGGGGGTCTAGATGCTGCTGGGGCCTCTAAAGCTATAAGGGTTCTAGATGCTTTGAGTTGCATTTTATAGTTCTTAAAAACAAACTTTTCATCAAGTGATAGCTTGAATGAAAATCATGGTCAAAGAAAGAAAAAGAAATTTCATCTTACTCTTCAACTTTGTTTGTTCCTGTATCCTTACAGCACAACCTAACTGACAAAGACTACACTGTAATACCTGCAGTAGATGGTAGTATTGAACCATGGGGTCTGGGGGCATAGCTCTCAATTTCTTAGCACAAGAAATCTGGACAGAGCCAAAAATTATTGGGGGAACAAAGGTCCCTTAACAGGGGAACATTTTAAATATTGCTTGTATAAAGTTAGAAAGTTTCTAGAATAAAAGGATTTGTTAATATCCATTTTCTGAAAGATATGAAGTCTGACATTTAAATGTCTGTCCTTATTTAGTGAATTCAGTCCTCATGGTTTTGCCAGAAAACTATAAACAGAACAAAAATATGAGGCAAAAATCTGGATATTCAGCGAAAATCTAGGCAGTTGAAAGTTGAGAGTCAAAGGAGTTTTGGATGGTATCAGGAACATATTAGAGTTAAAAAAAAAAAAAAAACTTTTCATCCAGTGATGGCCTGAACAGAAATCATGATTATGGAATGAAATTCAGGCTTACTCTTCAATTTTGCCTTTTTCCTGCATTCTTTCAACCTACCTTAACTGAAGAAGTCTATCCCGTATTAACCAAATTAAGCTGGGGGTGTGGGAGCTGCTAGTTGCCCAGAACCCATGGGTTATAAATGCTTTAAGGTGCATTTTAGAACTTTTTCACAGCCCTGAACAAAAATCATGCATATAGAAAAGAAATTCAATGTTATTTTTTTTCAAGGAAGAAATATATAGTATCCAGGTTTTCATGCTCAAAGCTGAAAAGCACCAGTTCGCAATAAACTGAGAAGAAAAATGATTGTTAGGATTGTGGGGGTACATATATTATATCTGGGAATAATATCTGCCTCCCTACTTCCTTCAAAATAGGTACTTGCTTTCTGTGTATCTTCCTGTGGTGTTACATTGTGATGAAAATTAAGGTATAAATACACAGTCATATATATTTCAAGTTGCTGCTGTCATATGGATATACAGCACACCTCCTCACCCTCTACCCCAAAAAGGCAGCCATCATCCATGTACTCTTCTGATCTCACACTGGGCAACACTGAAAAAACAAACAGAACATATTTGCTGTCAAACATTTATTAACAGCATGCTTCTTTACTCTTCCCCAAAAGATAGCTACAATCAAATATCAAAAAAAAAAAAAATATGCATCAAATGTTCCACTCTGAGGAAAATGAAAAAACAATTATTATAATCATGTTTCCAGTTTATCATTTCTAGACAGCTCAGTGCTCCTATACATGCTATAGTGTCTCTGTGTGCACCCCTCTGAAATCTGTGATCAAAGTTAAAGAAATAATGACCACACTGTCTCCAGCCCAATGCAATATATAGTAACCCCTGAGATTTGGGAAGAATGTTAAAGAATTAATGACTTTGTTCCAAACCCACCACACAAGTATAGTGACCGTCTGTGTATATCTATAATCAGGTCTGGTCTTAGACTAAGTGGGGTACAGAGCAGAAGTGACTACTAATCCCATGTCAAAATTCACTTATAAAACCTTTGTGTGGGTGAGCCAACAGCCTCTAGAAGCCTAGAAGCCTCAAAGGTCTGGTTATTTTGTGATTAATTTTATCCCTTAATTGTTTTTTGAAGGATGACTGTCAAGGAGTGAAAAGACAGTCAGTTACTTTCACCCAGGCATCCTACACCAATCAACTATGAGTCTATATTATTTGAACGAGCGCGAAAATCAAAAATGATACAGTCCCCCACACCCCCCGCTAAATATATATTCCATCTCCGAGACCGCCATATAGTGAGGAAAGGGCAAATACACAAATCTTCACTGTACTGCAATCCCACAGCAAGCATCTCGAGTTCCGGGATTTTCGCTCATTAAACCATTCATTTATATGAACTTTCGTTCATATAATATAGACCCTCAATTATAGCCACTTGCATGTACAAATCATATGTCTAATTGTGATAACAGAGAATGGCTGTTCAATGCATTTTACCATTGTTCCTACACATGGAAATATTGCATGTTGCTTCACAAATATCATGTTAGTCCTTCAAAGCCAAAATAATAAGCAGACAGTTAGTCATTTTCCTTCACAGACAGTCACATCAATGATATCTATTCTGTGCATATCAGGTGCCCAGTTAAGTAGTCCATCTGACTTCTCGCAAATACACACTAGTCCCTCAAAACCAAAGAGTGACCATTTAAACTGAACAAATGACAAGAAGATAAGTTACTTTCGTCCAGCCAACCCAACCCCATTCAGCAGTTATATGGCTATGTAATATTATTTCACTTCCACATAAACAAGTTGCCAGCTTGCCACATATTAAAGTATTCCAATAATAATAACAATAATACATCAACTAAGGCCTTTATAAGTCCAATCATGCAACCCAAATTATTTTAAGGAATGTATGTTAGCTTTGGCATGATTTAGTGGCTGCCTCTGTCCATCAGAGAAATAGATGCCAGACCATGAGTGAATTTCTGGTTTCCCATCCACTGGTCCAGGTTATACTTGAATAAGGTTAGGGAAGAGCTCTGCTTCACATGGATAGAAAGCTTGTTCCAGAATATGGGAATTCTCTGAGATACATACCATTCCCCCCAATATGTCCTATTTATGTTTTAAGCAAAGTCCATAGATCTAGTAGTTATGATGCTGTTAATTTTGCAGATATACTAAAGGTCCATCAGACCAAGAGCCAAGGATGCCTTGTATGTTAGGCATAGATCACCTCTCGGTACTTTGTAGGAAACAGAATATAGAGATATAGCTTAGAGCTGATATGTAATGGGCATTGTGTTTATGTCCTGTATTCTTTTAGTGAGGAACCCCTGTGGATGCTCCAGTTGTTGCCTGTGCTTGGTCAGGTATATACTGAAGGGGTTGTTATACTCAATGATGGGTCTAATGAGGTCTGCGTACAGTAGAACAATGACTTCCCTGAACCCAAATACTTACCTCTATGAGCAACACAGAATGATTTTCTTTCTACCTTGGAGATATATTGGTCAGTAGCCAGGTCGCTGCCTCCATGAGTCCCCAAATCCCTTACTACTAGGTCTACTCTTAGGGGTGTTTTATCAATGTCGTAGTCTCCCATCATGGCTGCTTTCTCAAAGGGTATTATTATGCATTTCTTGAGACTGAGTTTTAAGTCATAGCTTTGGCACATCTTTTGTCTGTGTTAGACCTTCTTGTAAGATATTAGCATTTTGGGCAGATTCTATGACTTTTCTTAACTTGCAATCATCTGCATATGTGGCCAGCCAAGAATTAGAATTTTAAATCTCTGTGTCTTTAAGTGTTCGGTCCTTGCTCATCATGTGATTTTTTGAAATTGTATAACTACAAAGTTGAGATTGACTAAATTGTTCTGATGAAGTTCATTATACACTTGAATGAAAGTGCTTAACGAATTGCTTGTGGTGAATAAACATATTTTCTGTGGAATTGTGCTGTGACTTTGTTCATTGCTTCCTGGCTTGCTGTGGTTACTGGTTTGGAACTCTTTTGGATTGCGTTTTTTTCATGAGCCAGGCTGTAGTGGACTGAGTTATGGAAATTTCTTTGAATCCTGGTGAGTTGAACCAACTTTTACACCAGGTGCAACATCAACTGAATGCATGGGGAAATGTTACATAGACCAGCCAAGTGACATCGGGTTTTAACAGAACTTTGTGCTTACCATTGACTCAAGCAACTGGACCTGTGTGCTCTGGGTGAGGGCTAGATCAGGTAAATTCTGTCAATGGTGACCAACATTTTAGCACCTGGAAGAACTGTAATTTCAATTTTTCAGTTAACTTAACCCAAAGTACTAGTAATGCTTACGTGACAAACTCAAGGACTTTGAGTGGCTGGTATTTAAATATAAAAAGATTCAGCTTGAAAATGCTTATTTACAGAAGAATATTGACTGTAACATTATACCCAAAGGTTTAAGAATGTGGAGATGTCCATAGGTTCATGGGTTCATAGGTTGGTACCAGGCTATGGGCCCTAGGGCCTATACAAGCCAAGCCAAACAATTCCCCCAGATATTTCTTCCCACAATATTTACTTCCCTGGACCCCTGTCTAGCAGGGTGACTGACATGATCCCTGGAGTGAATTTCCTATCTCCCATCCAATCGTCAAGTTTCCTTTTGAAGAGGGCCAAGGGGGCTCTCTGCTTGAAATGTATGGGCAGTCTATTCCAGAGTATGGGAAATCTCTAGGTCAGGAACCTATCCCTCCAGCATGTTTTGTTCATTGTGATGACAAGGTTTAGATGTCTGGAGTGTGTGACTCTGAGAGATTGGAATTTCTTTAAGTCGAGTATGTCAAACAGCTCAGGGTTTGACATGGCCTTGTATGTTAAGCAGAGATCTCCTCTGAGTAGACGATATGCCACAGAGTATAGCTGGATTTTTTTAGATGGTCAGCATAGGGCATCTGCTTTAAGCCTGTGATTCTTTTAGTGAGGTATTTTTGCAGCCTTTACAGCTGTTGCAGATGTCTTGAGAGGTAAATAATAAACTGGGCATTGTACCCTGTAATGGGTCTAATGAGGGATAAGTACGGTGGGACAATGACCTCCTTTTTTCTGGATGAAAAGTCCTTAGTAATGAGGTGTGCCACATAGAAGGATTTCTTGACTGTTGTGGTGATGTGGTTATCGAAGGTGAGACTACTGTCCACCTGTGTCCCTAAGTCTCTCATCACACTTTCAGTGTTTAGTGTACTGCCACCTATGTGGTAATTCATGGGTACATGTTTTTTCCCAAAAGGGATAACTATACATTTCTTGGCATTAAGCTTGAGCCCATGGCTCTGGCACCAAGCATTTGTTTCTGTAAGGCCCTTTTGTAGAATATCCGCATCATTTGGGGATACAATAATGGCTCCCAGTTTGCAGTCATCTGCAAACTTTGTTAGCCAGAGTCCCTTAATGTTGGCCTGTACTTCAGAGAAGTAGAAGCCAAACAAGCGTGGTCCCAGGACTGAACCCTGAGGTACTCCACTTGTCACTTGTCTGGAGATGGATTTGGAGTCAGCTACTTTTACAGTCTGGGTTCTGTCAGTAAGCCAGTTGGCAACCCATCGAGTGACATAGGGATTTATGCCCGGCTTAGTAAGTTTATCTATGATTCCAGAGTGGGGGGATGGTGTCTGAGGCCTTGGTGAGGTCCAGATAGGCTGTGTGGACCACCTTACCCTCGTCCACATCTCTGGAGACTGATTTGAAGAAGTCAATCAGGTTCAGGAGACAAGATTGGCCCTTCACAAACCCAAACTGGGTGGGGTCCAGTGTTTGAAGGTTGCCAATGTCTTTGTTTATAAGTACCATGATAATGTGTTCCATGCCCTTGCAGATCAGGCTCATCAGACTGATGGGACGGTAGTTCCTGGGATCCGAGGTGGATCCCCCCTTGTGGAGTGGGATAACAGTAGCTGTGCTCCACTCAGTGGGCACAAAGCCTGAGGTGAGACTATGATTAAACATGACAGTTAGGTGAGGTGCCAGTTCATTTAGTAGTTCATGTAGTACACAGCCCGGGATGTCATCTGGCCGCATGGATGCTGTATTCTTAGCTTTGGAGAGTGCGTTTTCTACCTGTGTGGCCATGATTACCGGAATTTGGCAATCTTTTGGTATTGAGATGGGCCCTTTAGGGGGTGAGGGGGGGTGAAGTTGGCACTAAATCGATCTGCCAGGATACTGGCAATATTTTTGGGATCAGTATATTTAATGCCATTCTGTTGTAGCTCAGAGCAGATCTGAGCATTGCCATTTAGATTCTTGACACAACTATAGAATGCCTTGTGGTTGTCTTTGGAATCTTTGGCAATTTTATTTTCATAACTAGCTTTGAAGGATTTTATGTGGGATCTCAGCTTCTACTGAGGCTGGTAAGGGAGTTTTGTGCATCCTGGGATTTTCCTCTTTTCTGCAACAGTTTCTTCTTTCTGCTGTATAGTTTGTTTATGGCAGGATACCACCAGATTGGCTTCCTTTTTTTTGGAGGTGAGTATCTTGGTTCTATTTGGGATGGCATGATTCATGCACAAGTGGATGTGCTCGTACAGTGCCTTAGTGTAGGATTCAGCAGTTGAACTTTCAGCTCCCATCTGCCTGGGTGCCATGAAGTTTGTCACTTCTGACTTAAGTAGCATGAAGTTGGCTTTGGAGAAGTTTTTTACAGAGGTTTCCTTACTGGGGGGTGGGGTGCCAGTTCATTTAGTAGTTCATGTAGTACACAGCCCGGGATGTCATCTGGCCCCATGGATGCTGTATTCTTAGCTTTGGAGAGTGCGTTTTCTACCTGTGCGGCCATGATTACCGGAATTTGGCTTATGGTCAGACCTGACCAATGAGGGGGTGACCACTGGTGTGGAGCTTCTATCTCCCATGTTGGTAATGACCAGGTCTAGGATATTGGAGCCCCTGGTGGTACAATGGATTAGTTGATCCAGGTCATTGGAATTTATGAATTCCAAGAACCGTTGGGAAAAGGTGTTAGTACCTGAGTAGTTTTCCTAGTTAATGGCAGGGTCGTTGAAATCACCCAGTATTAGGGTATTTGATTGTATCTTTTTTTGCAATCTGATTTTTATTAGCATTTTTAAAAACACAAATACAAAAACAAAGCAATAATTCACACAATGCAAATAGGTTCAAAACAGATAAGTGAAAAATCTTCATACAATCCTGCTTTAGAACAGGTACATCCAATACTGATATAACAAAAAGAGTTATTTATCTTCTTTTAATAGACAGGATTTGCTGGGAGTTATTTGTTAATGCAGGTGTGTGAAAGTATATCAGTACTCCTAAAACTGGTTTAACTATATACAATATATACAAGCGACTGTCACTAAGTGCTAGGGAGTTAGTGTAAGACAACTAGAGTATATTGCCTGTACAAATGTAAGAAAAGATATCATAAAGGGTCATGATAATTGTAATCTTTCAAGGGTTCTGCTGGAGATAAATAATGAAGAGAAGAGGAAATTACAGATAATAGGAGGAGAAAAGGGGAACAACCTAAGCAGGATATTGATTAAGAACATCTAGAAGGTTATTCCAATATTTCTGAAAGTAACTTAACTTCTTCTTGCTTGTAGTTTTTAGTTTACTTGCCAAAACATATTTTACAGCCATCGATTGGAAGTATTTTCAGCACATTTTGGCTCTGTCTAGCCAGTTTAAGGTAATGTAAGTTTTGAGTATCGCACACAATGTCACCATGATACATTTAATTTCAAGTTTAAACAAACCTGGATAGATATTTAAAAGCACCATTTCACAGGATAGAGTTGACTTCATGTAACCCATTTTCTCCAGTCGTGCTCTTAAGGAGCACCAGAGTTTATACACATTTTTACAGGACCAAAAAATGTGGAGTATATCTGCAACAGAATTAGAGCAAGTTGGACAAAAAGGCAAAGTATTTGGGTTAATTTTATTTAGGAATGCTGGAGTGTGATATGCATTATTGTTTATCATGAACTGGGCATAAATTAGTTTTTTGAAAGGCGTTAACTTTATTGTAGCATCAATCGCATCGAGCTTTTGGCTAAATGTAATTTCTTGTTTTTTCCATCCCAATATTTAGAGAATAATAACTTGTCTTGGTATTTAATTTTTATTACTAGACTATAAACCTTGGAAAGCATTTTAGACCTTGATAGAAGTTGGGTTATTAGAGACTGATAAAGATGGTACTCTGTGGGGGTAGCTGACCTTGTATCAGTGATCAAAGAAATTAGGTAAAATATTTATTTAATTATTATATAGTATTTCTTGGTCACTGCCAAAGAGTACATGATTTCATTAAATGGTAAGTCTTTAACTGAGTAGAAGTCCCAGACTATACAGCTCTTAATGAGAGGGTAATTATTAACATTTAGCATGCTGTTACCCAATTTAAGATTTGGATTAAGATGAATTGGTTGGGCCATCATTAGGGAGTGCCACAAGCCAAGGGAAGTTATCAGTGATTGGAACCCATTTATGTTTTTTATTAATATAGGATGAATTTTATGCTCTTTAAGAATTTTATTGTTAAGAAAGAGAATTGCTCTAGGATTGAGATTAGACGCTTTTATATGGGCATTGTACATTTTTATCCATAAGAGGTTCCAGTCCTTGTTTGATTGTTGAAAGTTAGCAATGTGTATAATACGACTGGCATTAATTATATGGTAATATGACAGAAAGTCCAGAAGGGCCAATCCTCCTCTATCTTTGGGAAGTATAAGTATAAGTTTATTGTAGCTGATTCTAACATTTTTAAGGTGCCATATAAACTTTCCTAGTGCGACATTTATTTTTGAAAAAAAAGTGTTTGGGATGTTTTGATTAAGAGCGAAGAAGTGGAAAAGAAGTTTGGGGAGAATATTCATTTTTTTAATAGCTGCTTTTGAGAGAAGAGAAATATTTAAACTCTTCCATCTTGTGAGATCCTCAGTGATTTTAGTCCAAGTTTTGTGCAAATTACACTTTATTAGCTCTTGTTGGGGGTGAGTGAAGTTTATACCCAAATATTTTAGGGAATAGTTAACTTTGATTTTGATATTTCTGGAATGAAAAATTCTTTGTGTCCGAGGGGATTTAGCAGAAAGATTATTGATTTGTTTGGGTTGATGGCATAATTTGAGATTTGCGAAAATTTGTCTATAGAGTTTATAATTTTTACAAGTTCTGTTGAGGGAAGTTCTAAATAGATGTTTAAATCATCTGCAAAGGCAGTGTATTTCACTTGTATTTTATATAAGTAAAAACGAAAAAGAAAATACAAACTCAGATAAACTAAAAAGACAAAGGCGGCTATTCACTCCAAGCTGAAAATGAAGGATGAATGATTTTAAAATGTTTAATTAGAGCCATTGCCAAACGAAAGCGCTAATTAAACCTTTTAAAATCTTTCATTTTCAGCTTGGAGTGAATAGCCAACTTTGTCTTTTTAGTTTATTTTATATAAGTAAATTGAACAGTGGAATGTTTTCTGACTTAGATTTAACAATAGAACTTCAAGATAAATATTAAAAAGGTAGGGTGAGAGTGGACAGCCCTGTCTTGTTCCGTTAATAATCTGAATTGGCATGGAGTTTTTTTTGTTTATACTTAGGGAAGTGGAAGCCTTAGTGTAGAGGGTTTTAACCATTTTGATAAATTCGTCAGGGATGGAGAAATATTTCAGGGTTTTAAAGAGGAACTTTAAGTTTACCCGGTCAAAAGCTTTTTAGGCATCAACAGAAAGAGCATATTCGGGGGATTTGTCAAGATTTGTTATATATGTTATGGCTTCAGTGGTTAAAGTGTTGTCCCATACATGCCTATTGTTCATGAAACCAAGCTGGTCCTGTGAAATAATGTTGTTGTTGTTGTGTCTTTCGGCTTATCCTGGTTAGGGGTCACCACAGCGGAACTCCGGTCCGCTAATGTTTGGTAGTGGATTTTTACGTGCCAAGTTACCATCCCTGATGCACAACCTTCAATGAAGGCATGGTCCTGTGAAATAATATGTGGTAATATACTTTTTAGTCTATTTGCTAACATAGAGGATAAAATCTTTATATCGATGTTAATTAAGGCAATTGGACGGTAGTCATTTGTGCTAGTAATGTTGTCATTAGATTTAGGTATAAAAATGGTGTTAGAATTATTAAGATATAGATCCGTGATGCCGAATTGAATAATGTGATTGTAAACTTTAAGCAGAATGGAGGCAAGTATTTGGTTGAAGGATTTGTAGAATTCTGACACGTAACCATCTGGACCTGGGGCTTTCCCTGGCTTCAGTTTGCTTATGGACATCAAGATTTCATCTCTGGTTATAGGTGCCTTAAGTAAATTAAAGTGATTTTTACTTATTTTTGGAAAATGTAACTCATTTAGGAAAGAGTGTTGAAGGCCTGGTTATTCAAGTATTTGGGGGCCATAGATTTCCTCATATACTTCCTGGAAGACCTGAATGGTTTCCTTATCTGTGAAATATGATTAACCCTTGTAAATAATATGATTTATTTTAGTAGGTGGGGGTCTGATATTTATAATCCTAGCGAGAATTTTTGAAGGTGTTTGCGCCCATTCAGCATACTTATGAATAAGTCTAGATTCCATAAGTGAGTATTGATTGAGGTGTAGTTCGTGGAGTTGCTTTTGAATGGTGGATTTTCATTGCTCAATGTCAGGAGGGAATTTAGTTTGGAGTTCTAATTCTATTTTTTTAGTTCTGTTTCTAGCATCAAAGTACAGGAGTTAGATTGTTTTTTAATTAGGGATGATTTTTGAATAAGGGTACCCCTTAAAGTAACTTTGGCAGCCGCCCATTGAACATCTATAGGCATATCAGACATATCAAAAGAGGTAAATGTCTGGGACAGAAATTCTTGAATTTCTGTATGGATAATCATGTTGTTCAGGAGATTTGTATTAAGAGACCAATTTATAGGGATGGAATTTAAATGGTTATGTTTACAAGTATTTAAATGTAGATTAATTTTGGCATGATCAGAAATAGTTCTGGGGTCACTACTGTATATTATATCATAGGAGGCAAAAAATGTTGATATTAAAAAGAAGTCTATCCTGGACCAGGATTTGTGGAAGGCAGAGAAGAATGTGTAGTTACTAATGTTAGGGACATTCCTAAAAAGTTCAAAAGGATCAAACAAGTTGTAGACATCCGTCATATCTCTTATAGTATTAGTAATACTTAGAGGTTGCTCATTGGTTTTACAGGTTCTGTCTAAATCTGGTCTGATTGTAGTATTCCAGTCCCCCCAGGATCAGAAGATGATTGTTAAATTGTTCAATGAGCGAGATGATTTCATAAAGGAACAAAGAATGGTGCATAAAGGGGCCATAAACATTTAATATAAGTATTTCTTTTTTACAGGATGGTATAGAACAGGTTAGGTAGCACCATCTCCCATTTGGGTCCCAATCAGAAGTTATTATTGATCCTTTGAAAGATTTTTTAACTATTATTGTTACCCCCTTGGATATCATGCTATTCCCAGCCATTGCAATCTGTTTTATCCATTTCTTTTTACTATCATTTGACCATTGAGCCGTAGTCATGTGCATTTCCTGGATAAGAGTAATATCAAATGAAGATTTTTGGATTAGATGTAAAACTAAATTCCTTTTTTTATTATTTTCCAACCCTTTTATATTCCATGAGTCTATCAATAGCATTTATCCAAGTATCTAGTAAAATGAGGATTTGATATTTTTACTATTTAAAGTAAAAAGAGTTAACAGGCAAATGTGTTGCAACTTAAGAATAAATAGGCAAATAGAGTGAAAGTAATAAGAATTGTTTCCCCTTAAATGTAAAATGATTAGGAGTAGAATAGAGTAAAGTGACAGTTGCCTCTCTCAGATCACTACCAGTGCTTAACCACATTCTACAAATACCTGAAAGAGATAGGAAGAAGACACATTTACAAAATTAACTACTTTACAAAATTTTTTTAACATTCCAAAATCCAACTCACTGTACACACACGTGCTTCTTGCTCTAATGTAACAGTAAAAAAAAACAGAACTTTTTGACATTTACTAAACATCAGCACATATTGTTTGGTGCTAACAGTTAGAGTTTTACTTAACAGTGTAATAGATCTTGATCATGCTTAACTTCATATGACCATACAGCAAAGTCACCCTATAGTACCTGTCCTGTATGATTACAGCTCTGACTCAAAGATGACTTTATTAGGAATTAACCTCTGAATTAAAGAAATCGATAGTGCCTTCGACTGACAAGACATATTTAAGGCTCCTAGTATTCACTTATCATTTATCAGTAATTTGCATAGTGACACATTTATTTTTAATTTTTTCACAAATTATCCCTATATTCTGAGTCTGTCCTATGCATTCTTTCAAACAATTAGACCATACTATGTGTCTTGTGCTCTGCTTTGCAAACCACTGTCTTGGGTTTCATGTTAAAAGTCTTTCTATCTGAAGAAACTAGGCAAAACAGCAAAATGCTACAAGTATAGTGTATATGTTTTAAATATATCTTATTACACCTTGTTGTCACAAGTGTAAGATTAAATTCTAGACTTGTTATGTAAAGATGTCTACGACAATATTATGTTATTGAGCTCCCTTTCTCAGATTGATGCTCCCCTATAAACCATAGGTAGAGAAAATTACAGCCCATACGAAAGCTATACAAGTCGCTTCATCCACTACAGGGATTCAGATTTACATTTTACCATATGTTTGAAAACCATCCATTATTATATTTTATAAAAACAAACTTTTTAGAAACTGGTTATAATGCAAATGTTAGTATAAAGAGTGGAAGACTACCTAATTATGAGTCTGTGTTGAACAGTTTTTGATAATGTAACATTACGGTCATGCTTTGTTGCAGAAATCCACCATATTGTCAAGCAATAAGCTGTTATTCATATAAAGTCTAAATATATTTCCCTTTTTTTTCCCTTTTATACATTTCTGACCTATTAGTTAATACAAAGCTTAACAGCAACCTCATTGAACATTTTGTAATAACACATGCCTGATATACTGTCTAAATAAAAACCACAGGTATTAAAGCCTTAAAAGATTGCAGATACTACCAGAAACCATGAATTTGTTAACATGACAGTCAAACACAAAACATCGTAAATAAACTGTGTCTGCAGCTTCATTTAGTTTGATGCTCACCAATCCTTTCAAAAAACGGACCATTGCTTAATTAAAATAAGTTACTTCTTTAGAAGTGCAGTCATTTAATTACATTTTGATTTCAGTACTATACCAGACATATATTAATCCTCAAAGTAAGGTATTCTACCAGCAGCACATAATTGGTGACATTTCTTGTCATTATGTCACAGTCCTGACTTTCTGCAGTTGGTAGTACATGGGCTCATAAGTTCATGGTTGATTACTTGGGCCTAGCCATGGTTCCCAAATGTATCTAACAAGTTGCGATGCCCTAGGGTTATGTTAGGGAGGTACATATATGCTTAGGCAGGTGTGATCAAACATCCATAGGATGACTCCATCTACTTACTGAAGACATAGGTATCAGACCTGGGACGTACATCCACTGGTCCATGTCGTTCTTGCACTGGGTCAGGGAAGAACCCCGCTTCACATGAATGAGAAGCCTGCACCAGGAAAGAGGTAGTCCCCGTGACACACATCTGTCCCTTTGATTGGGTCTTGTTTATGTTGCAGATGAGGTTTAGGTCCCTAGACTGGGAAATTCCAATACTATTCATTTTATAGACTTGAAACAGGTCCACCAGAGCAGAACCAGAGAGTACACTACAGGCCAGGCACAGATCGCCCCCCAGCAATCCGTAGGAGACCATGTACAGGGACAGGGCCCAGAGGCGATAAACCTAAAACATGATATTCAGGCCACGCATTCTCCTTGTAAGGACCCTCCATTGAATCTACAGCTGTAGCATGTGCCTGGACATGTACATACCAGAGGGGGAGATCTACTCAAAGATAGGTCCGACAAGGGACAGGTACAGTAGAACAATGACATCCCAGGACCTAGACACCATACCCCTGCCTATAAGTTGCTCAAATACAGAACGATTTCCTTAGTACTGTAGACACCTGATGGTCAAACGCAGGTTACTGTCTACATGGGCTCCCAGATCCCTGACCACTGGGTCTACTCCCAGGGGTGTACTACCAATGTGGAACCCTCCAAGATCAGCTGACTTCCCAAAGTGTAAGCTTGTATATACACTAGTCAATACACTAATTTAGGTAGTGAGGTATTCTGGTTTCATTTCATCATAATGTAATAGTAGTATACAATAACTGCTGGACAATAATCAGGAGGCTGTCCTTAGAAACAAAATTGCATGCTTTTTGTACAAAACCATATAATTTAGTACTATACCTGGCTGTGGTGTTATTCCCAATTCTATAACATTTTTGTAGCAAAAAAAAAAAAAAAAAAGGAAATGTTAAACAGTCTGAGCTCAGCCTGTTATCTACTGTATTTTTAAATTGCATTATAAGACAGTCTAACACAAACAATTGTGAAGAGGTTTTCTACATTTGTTTTTGCTTAGTATGCAAACAAAAATCACATATCACAGGAACCACAACCGAACTGAGTGAACTAACAACCTACATGTTTAGTGCAGATTTATGCTCCTGACTGTACTGTTTTTCAAGAAGTAAAATGTTTTATGTTCAACTGTAAAAATTGGTATCTTAGAGAATGTGATATTTACTTGTCACTAGCTGTCTTGCAAGCTTCTCAGAGCATTCCTTAATGAAAAAATACCCATTCTGACCTTTCCAAATTTCAGTACAGTCTCTTAGGAAGTTTTTATAGCTGTCTGTAGCCTTCTTTAGCTCCACAAGTAATGAGCTGAATTTCTTTTCGATTCTTACCATGACTCGGAATTTCCTGCTTGTCAGTCAACAGAAAAAAAGCGGAAGTCTCGATTTTGCGGTGGCGCTCATTTGTTTCTCATGAAACCTGTGCATTTGAAGAAGGAAGAACATTCCAGTGGGACCAGATAACCTGCTGCACACTGAGGCCAAGAGCAACAGTTAGATCACCCAGAAAACTTGGCCTACCTTACAAGTGTTGAGACGGGAACCTGGAAATGGCCTCAGGATACGGAACTCTTTTTAAAGGTAAGGAGAAGATGTCCTGGTGAAATTAATCATACGATCGGTTAGAATAAGAGCTGAAACCTCTTACAAGTTATTTGGACAGGTTAGTAATGCTTGTATGGTAAAGGAGCTTATATGCACTTCCAAAATGGCTGCTGACTAGGAGGCACTGTCTTCTGTGTGCTCTTAACACTATCAGATAATCTACTTGAATCACCTGTCACCACATCATAAAAGAATCAAAAAAGGGGTTTCACCAAACAAAACTAGATCTAATCTACCTACCTTCCAAAGAATTTTGGTGAAATTGCGGATTGGAAAGGCTGATTCATCCTCTCTTCATCCAAAGCGGTGTTAGTACTCTCAGCCACATGTGTCTAGGCCAGACAGCAATACAAAGAATCTACAGAAACACAAACAAATAAAGGAAAGTAAAGAAAAAAGAGGATACAATAAAAATATTCTCAAGATGGATCCAACGGAAACACAATCTTCAAAAACTAGACTTTCTCTAATTTCATCCCCAGAGAAGGAAACATCTACCAAAAAGCAGAAAACTGCTAAATCACAGTCTGAGACTTCCAAGCAGCCTCAAAAAAAAAAAATAAGGGTGAGCACCCCTTTACAATTGAAGATCTGAAGGCAGCACTATCTCCACTGCAGTCTGAAATACAAACCTTCTCTTCAAAGTTAACACTTTTTGGCAACAACCTGGATCAAATCATTATCAGATTAGATCAAAATGATGCAAAAATATTGGAGAATGAAATCAAAATTCAGGAACTTCAAAAAAATACTTCCACAAATGAAGCTCTGATAAAAGAAATGCAGCAAAAAATAATTGATCTGGAGGCTAGAACAAGGTGTAATAATGTACTTATCAGAGGTGTGCCGGAGAAGTTTGAACAATTACAACTGCCCTCTATTGCTCAGGAAATTATTGATATCTTACTAGACAACAAAGATCTTGCACAAACATTTTCAATAGAAAGAATTCATAGAGCATTGAAAAAATCTCAAGCAATGGATATGCTTAGACAAATCTACACAAGGCTACTTAATGCCTCCTGTGCACAGTCAATCCTTCAGGCTGCTAAATCTAAGAAGTTTGTGCTCTGGAAAGGTTCAAAAATTACCTTTGCTCAAGACTTGCCATTCCCTATTAAACAAGAAAGACAAACCCTTTTTCCCTACTGAAAGTTTTTAATTAACAAAGCCTTCAAGTTCCAGATGAAGTACCTGGCCATTCGATCATTTCAGTACAAAAGCGTAATGTACTCTATAAAAAATCAACAAGAAGCGAAAGCTACATTCATTAAGGCTTTTGGTGAAACTCCGTCATCCTCTTAAATTACATTCAAACAGTTTCCTCTAGATGCCTTTTATTTACAACAACAACAACTTTCTTGATATGAAAGCTTAAACAAACTTGTATTTCTCAAAAGGAAGGAAAAAGAAAAAAAAAGAGAAAATAAAAAGAAAGGGTGTTCGATTGTATCTTAATATTTTCCAGTATGTTTAGAAAGGTGTAGTGAGAATCTTGGGGCATGGTGGGGGATCTGTAGCAAGCTACAATTTGGATTGCAGTCTTACCTAGTGTTAGTTGCACCTGGAGAATTTCAGATGCATTGTGTTGGGCAAATAGCCTGGAGGTGTGAATATCCTTGGTGAATATGGACACTCCTCCACCTTTAGTGTTTCGGTCTTGGTTTGGTGGCCGAAAAGCGTGCTAAGAGTTGTAGCCTGGTATTGCAGGGGTGCTCTCTGGAGTCTGCAACCAGGTCTCAGTTACTGCACAGATATCAATGTTTCCCATTTTTAGAAGTGCCTCGAGAGAGTGCAATTTGAGGTTTAGACTTCTAGCATTGAGTAGCATTACCTTCAGATTTTGCATGCTTATATCTGTTACAGTGCTTGTTTTGCCCTTTGAACCTTGTCTAAAAATGCACTATAGAGGTGGCAAGAGCTTTAGCCAGTAAACTGAATCCCAGGGGTGACAGGTGCAGACCATCTCTGGCAAAGCATCATGGTTTGTCGATCATGTCATCCCAGGCAGATAGATACTGGATCCCATTTGAATGACACCAGAAGCTTAGCCAATTGTTGAAGTCAATCATTTTGTCCTTATACTGTGGTATCATTCTGGGTGAAGGCAGGATGCTACTCAGGGCTTGGGTCATACCTGCCTGGCCCACATGATCTGAGCACTCTTCCATGTCTCTTTTCATGTAGTCCAGGGAGGTACGTCTCAAGTCATTCACTCCAACATGGAGAATGACAGAGTCGTATTTGTACTTGTTGTGGAGTGACTTGAGTCCATGCATTATGTGGTGGATCCTGGTACCTGACAGGCAGCTGACTGTAATTTTCTCCTTGCTCAGCCTGGTGAGTGGGACATCAGTATGCCTGACTATAGAGTCACCTATGACTAAAGTGTTGGGTACATTGTCTTGACTTAGGGGCTGTTGTTGGGTGGCACACTGGTGTTGTGAGCTATGTGTCAATTTGGTTGTGACTGGTGTTTGTTTGTGTTTCAGCTTTGGAGGTCCTTGTTACTTGGGCAGGTTAATGCTAAGGGCCTCCACATATGTGGGTTTAGTGTTGCTATGTGTGGGTGTTGATGGTGTGGGATTTGAAGGGCTATGTGTTGCTTGAGGTGTAGTGCAGGTGTTAACCTTCTCCTCTTGACTGTCTAGCACAATCTTGGCTGGAGAGAGCTTTGCTTCCAGTTTGGCTATGTAAGTGCATCTCTCACAGGTTGTAGTGTTGGGTGGTAGGAGGTTAGGGTTGTCTGTGTACATGAGGGAGTTGCTGCATTGCTCCAGTATGCCCAGATTCACCAGGTGGACAGGAAAAATCACCGGAAGCTGACCCTTGGACATGCCTGTTTAGGTGCTTGTTTTGTAAATACAAGAACTGTTTTGACTTACATTTGCAAAGGTACTTTGCAATTATAGGCTGTTTAGTGCCTACGATTAATTTCTCCTTATTAACAAGGAGAGTTGAGTGCTTGTATCAGTTTAAGCCTTCCTAGTGCTTTCCAGCAGGTTCTAGAGCAACTGCTAGTCACAGGGGTTCAGATTTTAGTGCTACTACCAGGGGACCTGAAATGGTTTAACTGTAGCCCCACTGTGCTGCACAATATGAAAAATGTGCAAACACACATTTTTAAGCCAGAAAGCTGAAAAGGATAGAAATCAGACCAAAATGGCTAATAAAATTACAATTTCAGAGCTGGAAACCACTCCTCTAGTGCTAGATAGGTAGTACAATGCTCATCACTCCCACTGGTAAGCAGTAGGACTTCCCTCTACCACAGCAAGGTCTAGATAGCTCTGAACACAGAAAATAAAGTCCTGAAACCAGCAAACCCTGAGGTCTGGTCTATACTAGCTAGGAAAGGCAGAAAACAAGCAAACAAGATAGTATTTTTTTTTGGTTAAAACAGGCTAAACAATGCAATAATACAGTAAATAAACACATGAGAGTGTAGCCCTAAACAGTAAATGCAATTAAAACTTTACAAAATTAGCAATTTAAAACTTTTTTAATGAAGCAAGGCAAATGCACAACTGAAAAACGATTTAAGAGGCAGAAATACAGTAGGATAAGTAGCTAGTCTACATATACAGAAAAGTATATATATATATCTATCTATATATATATATATATATATATATATATATATATATATATATATATACATACAGAAAAGCAGCTAAAACACACTAAAACAATTCAGATGCAGTGCAACCTAGAGCACTTGAGTTGTAGCAATATTAAGGCAAATGCGGTTTTAATAAATGCACTAAAATATACTCTATATTTCTAAAATGTTTGAGAAGCACAGTCAGAACACAAGGAGATTCAGGCAATGTGTTTTATAAGAAAGGGAGAAATGAGGAACAGAAGGAAAGAAAGTAAGTGGGCTGGCCTTCTCAGATGTTCTCTCTGTATTAGGTAAATGAGCTAATGACACTAGACTGGGAGGAGGGTCCCAGATCAAATTTACAGTAGGGGCAGGCAACTGCAAAACCACCAAGTATGACAGCAAGACACCAACAGGGAGTGGGAGTGGGAAACAATGCTAAAGCTAGTAGCCTACATTTGTTTAGACAGTAAACACTACAGAAATGTTTATCACAGCAGTGAGCCACAAAATGAACATATTTAAACAGATAAAGGAGCAAGGGGATGGGGAACAATACTTAAGTTAGTAGCCCACACTCTTTTAGACTGTTAACACTACAGAAATGTTTATCACAGCAGTGAGCCACACAATGAAAGTTTTAAAACAGATAAAGGAGCAAGGGGGGTGGGGACCAATACTAAAGTTAGTAGCCTACACACTTTTAGACAGTAAACACTACAGAAATGTTTATTACAGCAGTGAGCCACAAAATGAAAATTTTTAAACAGATAAAGGATCAAGGGGGTGGGGAACAATATTAAAGCAAGTAGCCTACACTCGTTTAGACAGTAAACACTACAGAAATGTTTATCACAGCAGTGAGCCACAAAATGAAAGTTTTTAAACAGATAAAGGAGCAAGGAGATTCTACAGAATGCTTTTAACTGCAAACAAATCAGTTATATGATACACTCCTTGACAGGAAATCAGAACAAACAAATAGGTGCTTAACAAGTACAGAGAATAGCAATAAAATACAGTAAAAAGTATGCAGCAGGCAGTAAAGAGTGCTATATATATGAATTGCTAGAAGCAATAACCAGTATAAATAAGTCAAAAAACAGGATATTTATTGTTATATATCTCAGATCAGAGTTGTAGTCAATGCCTCTCCTCCACTCAGCTCAGTGTGTATAGACAGAAATCCTCTCAAAGTTAAGGCTTATTATTTCTGGTGAATAGTTGCATACTGGAGCTGTTTGGTATACCCTAAATAAACTTTATTACAAGCTGAGATAAGTGCAAACTTGCAGTGTTATAAGATACTACTGAATTTTATTTTTTTGTTTATTGTTTCATTGAATATTGTTAAAAATAGTACTGCATTTGTCTGCCTGTTTATTGGTTTACTGAAAATTGGAAGCTGTCTCTCTGTCTCTCCCTGTCTGCAGTTAGTTTATTCATCTCACTTCATTGTTATTTGGTGTAGAAGTCTTAGCCTAGAGGGATTCTCTGTGCCTTAAAGTCTTAGTCCCTTATCTCTGAAATTATTTCTGCTGAATAGTTGCATACTGGAGCTGTTTGGTATACCCTACATCAACTTTATTACAAGCTGAGATAAGTACAAACTTGCAGTGTTATAAGATAGTACTGAATTATATATTTTTTGTTTATTGTTTCATTGAATATGGTTAAAAATAGTACTGCATTTTTCTGCCTATTTATTTGTTTACTGACAATTGGAAGCTCTCTCTCTGTCTCTCCCTGTCTACAGTTAATTTATTCATCTCACTTCATTGTTATTCGGTGTAGAAGTCTTAGCCTAGAGGGATTCTCTGTACCTTAAAGTCTTAGTCCCTTATCTATGAAATTATTTCTGCTGAATAGTTGCATACTGGAGCTGTTTGTCATACCCTACATCAACTTTATTACAAGCTGAGATAAGTACAAACTTGCAGTGTTATAAGATAGTACTGAATTATATATTTTTTGTTTATTGTTTCATTGAATATTGTTAAAAATAGTACTGCATTTGTCTGCCTGTTTATTGGTTTACTGAAAATTGGAAGCTGTCTCTCTGTCTCTCCCTGTCTGCAGTAAGTTTATTCATCTCACTTCATTGTTATTTGGTGTAGAAGTCTTAGCCTAGAGGGATTCTCTGTGCCTTAAAGTCTTAGTCCCTTATCTCTGAAATTATTTCTGCTGAATAGTTGCATACTGGAACTGTTTGGTATACCCTACATCAACTTTATTACAAGCTGAGATAAGTACAAACTTGCAGTGTTATAAGATAGTACTAAATTTTATTTTTTCTGTTTATTGTTTCATTGAATATTGTGTTAAAATAGTACTGCATTTATCTGCCTATTTATTTGTTTACTGAAAATTGGAAGCTGTCTCTCTGTCTCTCCCTGTCTGCAGTTAGTTTTCCCCACCCACCTTCCCTGTTCTTGTTGTGGTATTAATCTTGGTGGCTTTGGAATTGACCGCCCCTCCTGTAAATTTGTGTTTGAACACTCCCTCCTGGGCCCATCTCATTTGCTCACTCAACCGAGTACAGTGAGATCATATTTTGATTTCAGACACTCCTACCATTCCCATCTGTTCAGCCCTATCCCAGCTCTAGACTAGTCTAGTCTCATTAGCTTATCCTGCCTAATACAGAGAGAACATTTGAGTACATTTGAGTAGGCATACCCACTTAGGCCCTGAACTTGTCTGATTGAAGACTGCTGGAACAGGACTCAGTTCTGAGGTTTTTTTACTGGTTAATTGGGAAATTTGTTCATAAGTTCATAGGTTCATAGGTTGGTACTAGGCTATTTGCCTAGCCATAGCAATTCCCTGGATATTTCTTCCCACAATATTTACTTCTCTGGACTCCTGTCTAGCAGGGTGATCAGTTTGCTTGTTTTCTAATGTTATATAAAAAAAAACAATTTGCACTTTATCTGCTTTTACTGTATTTGTGTTTCTTCCTACTTTATTACCTTATTTTGCTTTTGCATCTTTTTAAAAGTACTCAATTGTGTTTATTCTGCTGCATTTAGTACTGCTTGGATTAAATTGTAACTGTTATTCTAAGTCTTTTGGTTATTGCACTTGGGCTTCAGACCAGTTGTTTTATATTAAGAAGGTTTGTGGTCTGCACTGTTGTGGTAGGACAGGTATCTTACATCCTTCTAAGTTGGGAATTGCTGATTGAAGGCTAAGTGTCTGTTATTCTAAAAGTGTATTAGTTCTGGTTTAAGCACTTGGGCTCCAGGCCAGTTATTTTACATTAAGAAGGTTTGTGGTCTGCACTCTTGTGGGAGGAGAGGCAAGATTCTACCCTTCTGATGTGGGAATTTCTGGTTAAAGGCTTACTGCCCCTGCTCATTTGAACTGTTTCTTCTAATATTGGTGCACCTTGTCTGCTGTAGCATAGACTAGATTCAGGCCTGCTGAATCTAGCTTGGTTTGTATAACTTGAGCTCTAATCCAGGCCATCTTTTTGGAGAAGGTTCCCCTGCACCCTCGTGGCAGGAGTGTGTGGTTAGAACTTGTCAGATTGAAGACTGCCGGAAAAGGGCTCGGTTTTGAGTTTTTTTTACTGGTTAACTGGGTACTTTGTTTAAATCAGTTTGCTCATTTTCTATTGTTTTATATATATAAAAAAATTGCACTTTATTCATCTGCTTTTACTGTAATTGTGTTTCTTCCCACTTTATTACCTTATTTTGCTTGTGCTTCTTCTTAAAAGTACTCAATTGTATTATTCTGCTGCAGTTATTACTGCTTGATAGTAGACTGATTAAATTGTAACTCTTATTCTAAGCCTTTTGGTTTAAGCACTTGGGCTTCAAACCAGTTGTTTTACATTAAGAAGGTTTGTGGACTGCATTGTTCTGACAGGACAGGTAGCTTACATCCTTCTAAGTTGGGAATTGCTGATGGAAGGCTCAGTGTCTGTTATTGTAAAAGCACATTACTTCTGGTTTAAGCACTTTGGCCCCAGGCCAGTTATTTTACATTGCGAATGTTTGTAGTCTGCACTGTTGTGGGAGGAGAGGCTAGATTCTGCCCTTCTGAGCTGGGAATTTCTGGTTCAAGACTTATTGTGCCTGCTTATTTGATCTGTTTCTTTCTGAAATGTGTGTGCCTTGTTTGCTGTAGCCCAAAAGTTAGTAGTTTATTGGCCATTTTGGGCTAACTTCTATCTCTTTCATTTCCGACAAACTTTCAACTTAAGCACTCAAACCATTCATTTCACAGCACAGCACAGAACTTGCTCAAAACTCATAGCAAGCACTAATTAACCCTAGCACTAGACCCCCTATACTGTCCAGAAGGACAAGGGTCTCTATTCATCCCTATCAGCTAATCAGTAAAACAGTTCACTTTACCTATTCAGGCATGTCCAAAGGGCAGTTTCAGGTGTACTCTCCAGTCCAACAGGTGAAGCTGGGCATTGTGAGGCAAACAAATCAGTTATATGATACACTGGTTGACAGGAAATCAGAACAAACAAATAGGTGCTTAACAAGTACAGAAAATAGCAATAAAATACAGTAAAAAGTATGCAGCAGGCAGTAAAGAGTGCTATATATATGAATTGCTAGAAGCAATAACCAGTATAAATAAGTCAAAAAACAGGATATTTATTGTTATATATCTCAGATCAGAGTTGTAGTCAATGCCCCTCCTCCACTCAACTCAGTGTGTATAGACAGAAATCCTCTCAAAGTTAAGGCTTATTATTTCTGGTGAATAGTTGCATACTGGAGCTGTTTGGTATACCCTAAATAAACTTTATTACAAGCTGAGATAAGTGCAAACTTGCAGTGTTATAAGATACTACTGAATTTTATTTTTTTGTTTATTGTTTCATTGAATATTGTTAAAAATAGTACTGCATTTGTCTGCCTGTTTATTGGTTTACTGAAAATTGGAAGCTGTCTCTCTGTCTCTCCCTGTCTGCAGTTAGTTTATTCATCTCACTTCATTGTTATTTGGTGTAGAAGTCTTAGCCTAGAGGGATTCTCTGTGCCTTAAAGTCTTAGTCCCTTATCTCTGAAATTATTTCTGCTGAATAGTTGCATACTGGAGCTGTTTGGTATACCCTACATCAACTTTATTACAAGCTGAGATAAGTACAAACTTGCAGTGTTATTAGATAGTACTGAATTATATATTTTTTGTTTATTGTTTCATTGAATATTGTTAAAAATAGTACTGCATTTATCTGCCTATTTATTTGTTTACTGAAAATTGGAAGCTGTCTCTCTGTCTCTCCCTGTCTGCAGTTAGTTTATTCATCTCACTTCATTGTTATTCGGTGTAGAAGTCTTAGCCTAGAGGGATTCTCTGTGCCTTAAAGTCTTAGTCCCTTATCTCTGAAATTATTTCTGCTGAATAGTTGCATACTGGAGCTGTTTGGTATACCCTACATCAACTTTATTACAAGCTGAGATAAGTACAAACTTGCAGTGTTATAAGATAGTACTGAATTTTATTTTTTTCTGTTTATTCTTTCATTGAATATTGTTAAAAATAGTACTGCATTTGTCTGCCTGTTTATTGGTTTACTGAAAATTGGAAGCTGTCTCTCTGTCTCTCCCTGTCTGCAGTTAGTTTATTCATCTCACTTCATTGTTATTTGGTGTAGAAGTCTTAGCCTAGAGGGATTCTCTGTGCCTTAAAGTCTTAGTCCCTTATCTCTGAAATTATTTCTGCTGAATAGTTGCATACTGGAGCTGTTTGGTATACCCTACATCAACTTTATTACAAGCTGAGATAAGTACAAACTTGCAGTGTTATAAGATAGTACTAAATTTTATTTTTCTGTTTATTGTTTCATTGAATATTGTGTTAAAAATAGTACTGCATTTATCTGCCTATTTATTTGTTTACTGAAAATTGGAAGCTGTCTCTCTGTCTCTCCCTGTCTGCAGTTAGTTTTCCCCACCCACCTTCCCTGTTCTTGTTGTGGTATTAATCTTGGTGGCTTTGGAATTGACCGCCCCTCCTGTAAAATTTTGTTTGAACATTCCTCCTGGGCCCATCTCATTTGCTCACTCAACCGAGTACAGTGAGATCATATTTTGATTTCAGACACTCCTACCATTCCCATCTGTTCAGCCCTATCCCAGCTCTATTCTAGTCTAGTCTCATTAGCTCATCCTGCCTAATACAGACAGAACATTTGAGTAGGCATACCCACTTAGGCCCTGAACTTGTCTGATTGAAGACTGCTGGAACAGGACTCAGTTCTGAGGTTTTTTTACTGGTTAATTGGGAAATTTGTTCATAAGTTCATAAGTTCATAGGTTCATAGGTTGGTACTAGGCTATTTGCCTAGCCATAGCAATTCCCTGGATATTTCTTCCCACAATATTTACTTCTCTGGACTCCTGTCTAGCAGGGTGATCAGTTTGCTTGTTTTCTAATGTTATATAAAAAAAAAAAACAATTTGCACTTTATCTGCTTTTACTGTATTTGTGTTTCTTACTACTTTATTACCTTATTTTGCTTTTGCATCTTCTTAAAAGTACTCAATTGTGTTTATTCTGCTGCCTTTAGTACTGCTTGGATTAAATTGTAACTGTTATTCTAAGTCTTTTGGTTATTGCACTTGGGCTTCAGACCAGTTGTTTTATATTAAGAAGGTTTGTGGTCTGCACTGTTGTGGTAGGACAGGTATCTTACATCCTTCTAAGTTGGGAATTGCTGATTGAAGGCTAAGTGTCTGTTATTCTAAAAGTGTATTAGTTCTGGTTTAAGCACTTGGGCTCCAGGCCAGTTATTTTACATTAAGAAGGTTTGTGGTCTGCACTCTTGTGGGAGGAGAGGCAAGATTCTACCCTTCTGATGTGGGAATTTCTGGTTAAAGGCTTACTGCCCCTGCTCATTTGAACTGTTTCTTCTAATATTGGTGCACCTTGTCTGCTGTAGCATAGACTAGATTCAGGCCTGCTGAATCTAGCTTGTTTTGTATAACTTGAGCTCTAATCCAGGCCATCTTTTTGGAGAAATTCCCCTGCACCTTCGTGGCAGGAGTGTGTGGTTAGAACTTGTCAGATTGAAGACTGCTGGAAAAGGGCTCGGTTTTGAGTTTTTTTTACTGGTTAACTGGGTACTTTGTTTAAATCAGTTTGCTCATTTTCTATTGTTTTATATATATAAAAAAATTGCACTTTATTCATCTGCTTTTACTGTAATTGTGTTTCTTCCCACTTTATTACCTTATTTTGCTTGTGCTTCTTCTTAAAAGTACTCAATTGTATTATTCTGCTACAGTTATTACTGCTTGATAGTAGACTGATTAAATTGTAACTGTTATTCTAAGCCTTTTGGTTTAAGCACTTGGGCTTCAAACCAGTTGTTTTACATTAAGAAGGTTTGTGGACTGCATTGTTGTGACAGGACAGGTAGCTTACATCCTTCTAAGTTGGGAATTGCTGATGGAAGGCTCAGTGTCTGTTATTGTAAAAGCACATTACTTCTGGTTTAAGCACTTTGGCTCCAGGCCAGTTATTTTACATTGCGAATGTTTGTAGTCTGCACTGTTGTGGGAGGAGAGGCTAGATTCTGCCCTTCTGAGCTGGGAATTTCTGGTTAAAGACTTATTGTGCCTGCTTATTTGATCTGTTTCTTTCTGAAATGTGTGCGCCTTGTTTGCTGTAGCCCAAAAGTTAGTAGTTTATTGGCCATTTTGGGCTAACTTCTATCTCTTTCATTTCCGACAAACTTTCAACTTAAGCACTCAAACCATTCATTTCACAGCACAGCACAGCACTTGCTCAAAACTCATAGCAAGCACTAATTAACCCTAGCACTAGACCCCCTATACTGTCCAGAAGGACAAGGGTCTCTATTCGTCCCTATCAGCTAATCAGTAAAACAGTTCACTTTACCTATTCAGGCATGTCCAAAGGGCAGTTTCAGGTGTACTCTCCAGTCCAACTGGTGAAGCTGGGCATTGTGAGGCAATGTTACAACTGCCTCATTTACACAGACAACCCTCTCCTCCTACCACCAAACGCTAATATATGCGAGAGATGCAATTATACAGCCAAACTGGAGGCAAAGCTCTCTCAACCCAAGACTGGAACTGACAGTCAAGAGGAGAAGGAAAATACTTGCAACACACCACCAGTCTCACATAGACCTATTAAACCAACACCGGAAAATAACACACATAAATATATGAAAACATATTCGAGGGCTCTAAATAAAACTCTGCAAAAGCAACAGAGACGTCCAAAGCAGACACCCAAGTAATCTTCACACCCCATCACAAACCATGAAACACATACTTCACATAATCAGTGTGCCACGCAATCACAGCCCTTAAGGCAAAATAACATGCCCAACACACTAGTGATAGGCAACTCTATAGTCAGGCACACTGATGTCCACTAACTAGGCTGGACAAGGAGAAGGTTACAGTTAGCTGCCTGTCGGGCGCCAGGATCTGCCACATAACACAGGCACTCAGGTCACTCCAGAACAAGTACAAATATGACTCTGTCATTGTCCATGTTGGTGTGAATGACCTGAGATGTACTTCCATGGACTACATGAAAAGAGACATGGAAGAGCTCTCTGATCATGTAGCCCATGCTGGTATGACCCTGTCCCTGAGTAACATCCTGCTCTCAAGATACTGGATCCCCTTTGAATGATGCCACAGTATAAAGAAAAAAATGATCAATTTCAACAATTGGCTAAGTTTCTGGTATCATTCAAAGGGGATCCAGTATCTGTCCACCTGGGATGACATGTTCGATAAGTCACGTTATTTCACAAGAGATGGCTTGCACCTGTCACCCTTAAGCATTCGAATACTGGCCAAGGCTTTTGCCACCCCCAGTCTGGTGGACCCCTGCCATAAACAAGCTATACAATAGAAGGAGGAAATGAGTGCAGAAAAGAGTAAAATCCCAAGAAGGAAAGACATCCCTGATTAGTATCAGCAAGAATCTATAATCCCTCATAAAATCATCCAATGCTAACTTCCCAAGAAAAATTGCCAAGGACTCCAAAGATAACCACAAAGCGTTCTTTAGCTATGTCAAGAACCTAAGTGGAAACTCTCAGATCTGCTCTTAGTTAGTGCAGAATGGCATAAAATACACTGAACCAACTGATATTGCCAACATTCTGGTAGACAGGTTTAGTGAAAACTTCACCCCCCCCTCACCCCCTAAAGGGCCCATGACCATACCAGAAGAATGTAGTGCCCCAGCAATCACTGACACACAGGTTAAAACATCCCTATCAAAAGCCAAAAATACAGCTTCAATGGGACCAGATGGTGTCCCAGGCTGTGTCTTACATGAGCTTCAAAATGAAGTAACCCCTCACCTAAATACACTGTTCAAACTCAGCCTCTCTACAGGCTGCGTACCCATAGAGTGGTGCACAGCAACCATTATCCCGCTCCACAAAGGTGGAGCCACAACAGACCTCAGTAACTATCACCCTATAAGCTTGACTAGCCTGGTCTGCAAGGCTATGGAGTGCATCATCATGGAATTCATTAACAGAGACATTGGGAACCTTTAAACATTGGACCCTACCCAGTTTTGCTTTGTTAAGGGCAGATCATGCCTCCTAAACCTGATGGACTTCTTTGAGACAGTTACCAAGGCTTTAGACAAGGGAAAGGAGGTCCACACAGCCTACCTAGCCCTTGCAAAGGCTTTTGACACCATTCCCCATTCTGGTATTATAGACAAGCTCATCAGCCTGAACATAAACCCCTACATCACAAGATAGGTTGACAATTGGCTCACAGATAGAACCCACACCGTGAGAGTTGCAGGCTCTAGGTCCGACTCTAAACCAGTTACAAGTGGCGTCCCCCAGGGCTCAGTCCTGGGACCCCTCCCGTTCAGTATATACTTCTCAGAGGTACAGGCAAGCACAGGAGGACTATGGCTGATCAAGTTTGCAGATGACTGCAAACTAGGGGCCATAACTGACTCTCCATCTGATACAGAAATCCTACAGAAGGGTCTCACTGAGACAGATACCTGGTGTCAAAATCATGGCCTCAAGCTAAATGCCAAAAAGTGCATAGTCATCCCCTTTGGAAAAAACAAAGTACCCATGAACTACCACATATGTGGTAGTTCCCTAAATGCAGAAAATGTAATAAGGGATCCGGGGACTCAAGTAGATAGTAATCTCTCCTTTGATAATAATATTGCCAAGGTGGTTAGAAAATCATTCTATGTGGCCAACCTAATCACAAAAGGGTTCGCATCTAGAACAAAAGAGGTTATTGTGCCCCTCTACTCATCACTCATCAGACCCATCATAGAATACAACGCCCCATTTGGGATGTACTTTACAAGACACCAGCAACAGCCGGAAAGACCACAGAAGTACCTCACCAAGAGGATTACTGGTCTCAAACATATGCCCTATGCAGCCTGACTGAAGAAACTCCAGCTGTACTCAGTTGCATACCGCTTACTCAGAGGTGATCTCTGCCTGACATACAAGGCCATGTCCAACACAGAATTGATGGACATGCTCCACCTAAAAAAAAAACAAATCCCCAAGAGCTACACACTCTAGGGAGCTAAACCTCAGCACAATGATAAATAGGATGTGCTGGGGGGATAGATTCCTGTCCCAGGGACTCCCCATGCTTTGGAACAGGATTACAATCTACATTAGGCAGAGCCCCTCACTAACACTCTTCAAGAGAAACCTTGACGAGTGGATGGGAAACAGAAAATTTACCCCGGGGATCACTGCAGTGGCTCTGTTGGACCGAGGCACAGAGAACTAATCTAAGGGGGCAGTGAAAGCCAACACATTCTGGCTAGGCTTATAGATGTCCTCGGGCAGATAGCCTAGTACTTACCTATGAACCTATGAACCTATGAACCTAATACCAGAAGATACAGCCTTAGACAACTTTTTAAAAAAAAGCTCAAAAGAACCAATGAGTGCATACTCCAAGCCCTAGACCACCCAGCCCCCACTAGCCAATGGTATAGCATGCAATAACAATATGCTACAGGAGGTACATTCAATTTTCAACAGGGCTGGGACTGACTTGTTGCGTGTGATTATGAAATGCAATAATGTTGAGTTACAAAACTTGTCTACTGAATTAGATTCTTTAAACAAACAGACTCACAATGATCTGCTTTATGACCATTATTCTACAAACTATGACAATATTTTTCACAAAGTAGACACTAGTTGTGATCAACAACTTAAAAAAAATAAATAAATGAACAAAATAAAAAGAGACACTGCAGAGTTTGAGAGTGGAAAGGCATATCCAAAACCACAAGGTTTCCATGGAAATGGCCCTTCATCCAATCAGCATGAGGCAGAGGCTTCAAGGGAAGGAGGAGATAACCAGGCCTTAAAATCCACCCCTTTGGGGGGGCAGAGCATAGGTGGCTAACTGAGAGAAGTGAATTTTGAGAGCTCCATAACCTAGTATAATAATATAGAAACATTTTATTATTTTCAATTTTAAAATGTCAGAAATCTTTAGATAAACTACTAAACTACATAAATATCAATTTTGGTGGAGATATACAAAAATGTTCCTGTTAAGTAACTTGGAGATATATTGAGTCACTGAATATGAACAACTCAAGGAATTCTCATCCAGATGCTACTTTGACAAAAAGAACTGCAATTGATGACATCTACCTTATATGAGCTATCTTTGAAGATGGGTGGCATTAAAAATGACTTAGCAAACCTCAAATTAAATTCTCAAAAACAGACTGATATTCTTAAGGAACTATTATAGCAACACCATATAAGAATAACAAATGTAGTGACTTCTCTAAATTACACTGAAGGGAGACTCAAAGAGGAAGAATTCCAAAAATAATTTCTGCTTAAACAGAATACATGGCTGCTTAACAAAATAAATGACTTAGAAAGCAGGGAAAGGAGAAACAACATAAGGATCTTTGGTCTGCCTGAAAACACTGAAGGAGAAGACATTATTTCATTCTTAACAACCTGGATTCCTGAATTTTTAGACTTGAAAAAGGGACTTTCATTTGGAATTGAAAGGACACATAGAGCACTGAGGAAACCTGCTTCTAATTCAACAAATACTCCACCTAGATCTGTAGTTATAAAATTTCTTTCATTTCCGGACAAGGAACTAATATTAAAATCTGCTTGGAGAAAATCACTATTAAAATACAATCAAAGCCTGATAAGGTATGACAATGATTATTCTTCCAAAATACTAGAACAAAGGAAAAAAGTCTGGTCAATAATAAAACTGTTGAAACAAAACAACATTAAAGCACAGCTGGCCTTTCCAGCCAAGATAAAAATACTTTTGCCAATGAGATGAGAACCTTTAGTGACTTGGAAGAAGCTACTATATTCATTAAAAACAACAACATAGTGTATATCCCAGAAGAAATGGAATGGATGGCCCCTACTCTTAAAAGAATAAAAACAGATCCTTGGACTGATGCTAGAAAGAAGAAACAAAAAAAAACTGATGCCAAGATAGCTGAGCTAAAAAAAAAATAACTCTTACAACTACATCTCTCAAAGTATCAACTAATATAGTACATCACTTTCATCTGTTGTTATTTAAAAACAAAAGGAGAGTTTCTTAAACAACTGAGAAACAGTAATGATTTATTCAGAATGTTCAAAGAGTCCAGTAATTCTTCACAAACAAAGTTAGGACAAGATAGGTAATTACTTATATATAAGCCAAACAAAGCAACATATACTATAAACATAGAAGATAAACATACAAGTTTCTATTCCCCTACTTGAACTCAGTGAATACTTATCTTGTTCATTTTTCATTGTTTTTACTTATAATAATTTAAGTAATTAATTAACTAATTCAACAAGTTACCATTCATCAGAGTTCAGACTCAAATGTAACAAATTAACATCATATATAATAGCAGTAACAGTAGTGTTTTGAAAAAAAATGCTGTCATGGAGACTAATGCCTTCTTCAGTTAAAGTATGATTTAGAAATGTCATGTATATCCTGGTTAAATAATAGTAGCAAGCTCTTAGTACAAATGTTATCATTATTCTGTCTAAATATAGTTAATATCAATTATGGCAGGTATCACAGCGACGAGTACTGTTTGATCAATCCTGATATGATGTGCATGGATGCAGCTGTGTCTGGCAGCTAGTACAAATGTCATTATTATTCTGTTTAAACATAATTAATATCAATTATGACAGGTATCATAGGTTCGAGTGCTGTTTGATTAAGCCTGACATGGTGTGTGTGGATGTAGCTGTGTCTGGCAGCTGTTGTATTTTGCCATTTTTGTCTCTGGGAATCTGTGGGTTGTGGCTTGTGATCGAGGTTTACTGATTCTTATGTATTAGGAAGAGACATTTGGTGTTTTAGCCTGGGTCCAGGGGAAGGGGTGGATAAAGCTGTGATTTGGGATATTTTGGCATAGAATAGTTTGTTTATACATCTGCTGAGTGAGAGGTGGGAAGGCTGGAAGAATGTGTTATCTCTTGTTGTGGTGGCTTGTTGGGATATTTTTTTTTTTTTTATCTGTTTGCTCTACATTCTTTTCCTGGCTGCTGCCTCACTGAAAGCGAGGGAATTTAGGCTTGAAGCTGCAGTGAAGTGAAACTTTGCTTCAGGTGCATCACAAGCCTCTGGTATGCAGTACACAGACACACTAACAGAAACAGAGGCTCCCAGGTTGCTATGGTAATGGCGACTGAGTGACAATAATGCCTAACGGTTCTGAGGAACCTCCGAGATGATTCTTGGCAATGTTTTTGGTTTAAAAAAAAAAAAAAAAAAAAAAATATATATATATATATATATATATATATATATATATATATATATATAAAATAAAAGGGCTGTTTTAAACCACATGTACACATATTGATGGTTTCCCAACACTTAGTTTAGCTCATTAAGTTGATTCTTGATAATAAAAAAAAATAATAATAAGCGCAATTTTATATTTAAAATGTATTTTGGTCCGAACACATTAAGGACTTACATAAGAAAGACAGCATTTGGTCTTGTGCAGAACCCTTTGCAGTGGTGTGGGAAGTGAGCTTGCTTGGACGTGTTAGGCATATGGGGATAGCTGATTCTAGGGGTGTTTGGGGTTGCTGGGAAGTGCTAGAGAGTCCTCAGATTTCCTTCATGAAAATATCTGTGTGAATGGAAGGTGTGTTGAGTGGTTCATTGGCAGAGTGGCCACTGCATGGAACAGGCTGTTAAAATGGAACAGGACAAATATTGGTTTGGATATTTTAAGAAAAGCCTGGAAACACACCACGTGAACTAGTGAATGGTATTCTGGCAAAACTGTATGGGCATTGTTCCCCATGCTTGAAGTACTGATATGTGTGTATATAAGGATGGAAATATACTTATAACAAATAAGAAACTAGAAGGGTCTCATAATTTAAAGACTATGGACTGTATAAACATGCTTGGCAGGAGCTAATAATAAGAATAAGCATTACAGCTTGTGGTCTCTCAAATAACAAAGCAACAGCCAAAAAAAAACACATGCACATGCACACACACACACACACACACACACACACACACACACACACACACACACACACACACACACACACACAGTAGTTATGTAATGTATGATTTTAGTAAATCTAGATATAAAATATATAATCGTCATACAAGATGAAACAATCTGCTGAATTTAGATATTAAAGACAGCATTTAATAAAATGGGCTTGTGTATAATAACACTACTGACTTAACTTGTCATAAATGACATGCACTATATTGAACATCAAGGGGAAGCATGATGATAAGTAAATATGCATAACAAATCATGTAATTCCTTTAGCTTGAATTGTAGTTTTTGTAACCCATCTTGACCATATATAATACTTAAGCAGTTACCAAGTTAACTAATGTTTTATACATGACATCAAACTGACAAAGTTGGTCAAGAGAAACAATAGAAGCCTGAACTTGAAATGTCACAGAATGTAACAATCATATTCTGAACAAAACAAATAGTATTACATTGACAATAGCCACTCAGTTTAATAACATGGGCTTGAGTATAATAACTACTATTTTAACTTGTCATAAATGACATACACTATATTGAACATCAAGGGGAAGCATGATGATTTTCTCATATAAGTAAATGTGCATAACAAGTCATATAATTGCTTTAACTTGAATTGTGGTTTTGTAACTCGTCTTGACCTTACATAATACTTAAGCTGTTACCAAGGTAACTAATGTTTTATACATGACATCAAACTGACAAAGTTGTTCAAGGGAAACAATAGAAGCCTGAACTAGGAATGTCACGGAATGTAACAATCACATTCTGAACAAATAGTATTAAATTGACAATAATCACTCAGTTTAACCTTTGCTGATTATACAAAATAGAATGTTGCCATTTAAATTTAAAACTTTCAGTATATGCCATAAAATGGCAATTTATGAATATGTAAAGGGAACTTGTAATCATTAATCACAATAAGTGAATTTGTTATTTTTAACCTATAATTTCACTCATTTTATAATAACAAATGACAGACATGAAAATCCTTATGTGTAGGAAATAGGGGGAAGAGGGATGCACTGATAACTAAAATGCACTAACTTTCATCAATGTTCACATAAAACAAACTTGATGCTTTAAGTAAGTTAGCAACAAACAAAGTGATTACTTAAATGCTGGCAAACAATGAAATATAACTTCTGATATATCCAGTAAAACACATTGTATTATAAACATTAGGTATAAATATTATTACCATCTATTTATATTAAGTAATAAGTTTTGAAAGACCATCAGTAAGGGTGAATATGTTAAATAACAGTGTGCTATAATCTTTTACTGAGGTTTTATATATGATACATCCTACTTTACTATGATTGATTTGCTTGTCATCTATCTTTCATATAAATATTAATTGCTTATACAATAAGTAGACATTTATATTGTATTAGAATTCTGTCTAATCTGCAATAGTACTTTATCTGTTCAAAATAATTTAAATATTGCTTATTCCTATTACAAATATTCTCCATATGATAATTCAATTTATGGAGTTCAGATGTTCTGGATTGTCAAGGTATGAGTGATAATCTGATGGACTTAGGTTTATCCATCAGATTAGGAATGATTTTCATTCCATGGCTAGTGCGGATCTTAGTTTTGTTAACATTTATTAATTTAAATTTGTTATTTCACAAAAACATTTTAGTATGCCTGACCAAAACATTACTTTATTGGTAAACACTCAAATTATAAAACTGATAGTTTCCTTTAAAAGCTCAAGCATATACTTTATAGTTATCAGAGGAAAATGTTTAATAGTCACAATAAAAGAAAAAAATCATAGCCTAAATAACCTAAGATGGATTTAACTTTATTATCTTTAAATAACAATAGCTTAAACAATCCTAGCAAGAGATCAAATCTACTGAAATATTTAAAATTGAACAAAGCACAAATTGTCTTCCTTCAAGAAACTCATTTCAAAACAAATGACAATTACAAATGGAATCATAAGGAATATATGATATTGGCACAATCCACTTATAAGACAAAGACAAAAGGGGTAACAATTTTATGGAAAACAAATATGATTAACCCAGAAATCATTTATAAGTATGAAGATAAAGAAGGCCTTATGGCATTAGTAATAGTTAGATATAATAACAGAATATGGACCCTAGCCAATCTATACTGGTTCCCAGGCATTGGAACAGGAACTGTTAAAAACACTTGGATTTCATTTCCAATAATTATAAAGGCAATTTAATATTAGGAAGAGATTTTAACTGTATATTTGATATTTCTGAAACTACAAATAAAAGACCGCTGCATACATCTGTATCAAAAGCTTTAAAGAAGTGGGTAGAATCATTTAATTTTGTAGGTACTTTCAAATTTAAAGAAGATAAATCTTTGTTGTTTTCCTATCAAGATCACAGATTTGGTACCCAAACTAGAATAGATAAAATATTTGCTGCTCATGACTTACACTCTAAAATCAATTTCTCAATCACTCCCTGACCCTTTTCAGACCACAATTAATTGATACTAAAACTTCAAAATGGGTACAAACCATTAATCTTTAACTCCAGAATTCCAGCATATATAACTAACATTAAAGAGTTCAAACCCTGGTTATTATCTGAATTACAGTTCTTCTTAGATATTAATTACACCACAGAAATAAATACAATAATGATATGGACTCATTGAAAGCTTACATATGTGGTAAAACCCTAATGTGGTATTAAAAAAAATAAAAGAATGGGATTCTGAATTATTAGATCTACAATCCAAACTTTTGTCAGTGAAAGCTGAAAAAATCAAAATCATTTGGAGATGAAAAAGAAAGTAGAAGTATTAAACAATAAATACAATGAAATTCTAACACATAAAACTAGTTTAGCTTTAGAAAAACTAAAAATTAATACCTTGGCCACTTCTCCCAAATATCTACATAATTTATCCACAAGAATCAAAATACATTCAAAAGCTAATAATATTAAAAGTATCTTCCATGAAAAGAAAGGGAAAAATGTCTCGGATATAGCTGATATTCTTGATACCTATAGAAATCACTATATGGAACATTTCCAAAAAGAAAATATACATATCAATCAATTAAATTTAGATGAAAAATGTTCTAATATAAAAAAAAAAATTTAAAACTAGATCTGCAAGCACCCATATCCTACAAAGAAATGACAGATACAATAAAAGAGGGTAAAATAATAAAGCTCCAGGTATAGATTGCATAATTATGGAACTATATAAACTTTTTCCTTCAAAGATACTATCCCTCTTCCATAAAACTCTATTAGAAATTCAGTCACAAGCATTAATACCACCCTCTTGGAGATATTCCTTAGTTGCACCAATCCTAAAGGAAAACAAATCCCCAAACCTCTGTACCTCATATAGACCTATATCATTACTAAATAATGACTATAAGATTTTTATGACACTATTAACTAACAGAATGAAAATACCACTATCCAAAACAATAAATAATGATCAAACTGGATTTATATATCATAGACACATACATGACAATATTAAAAGGTTAATTTCTCTTATAGATTATGTTAATAAAGAAAATAAAGAAACACTTATAATTGGCTTAGATATAGAGAAAGCCTTTGATTCCCTAAATTGGGACTATTTATTCAAAATCCTAATGCTATTTTTAATTTCCTGCATCATTTCTTCATCTCCTAAAAAATATATATACAAATAATTTAGCTTATATCAAGTTAGGTCCTTTTAAGTCTGAATCTATATGGATTTGTATCACTTCACTGAAAGACCATTTCACTGAGACCAAATCACCTAAAGTTCATTTCACTGAAAGTTCATTTTTCCTAAAACTCAATTCACTGACAAGTAGTACTCTAAGGCAAGTCAAAGGTATATGGCCTTTTCCCCACTGTAGTGAGATCCCGGTGTTAGAATATATAGTTAGGGGTGTGTGGGGGGGGGGTGTAGCCCCCCACTAAATTTGGTTTTCTGTTGTCTGGTTTTGTTTTACATTATTTGGTAAAACCCAACTAGGTGGGGGGCTATGTCCCCATATCCCCAATGTGTGGTCTATGCCCCTCACACCCCCTAACTATATATACTAACACCAGGATCATACTACAGTGGGGAAAAGGACATATACCTTTGACTTTCTTTAGAGTACTACTTGGTAGTGAAATGAGTTTTAGGTGAAACGAACCTAAGGTGATTTGGTCTCAGTAAAATGGGTGTCAGTTAAATGGTCTTTCAGTGAAGTGATATGAATCCATCTATACATATAACAAAAGGCACTAAACAAGGATGTCCCATGTCACCAGTTCTATTTGCTCTAGCTATTGAAATATTGGCAGATTCAATTTGTAACAAAATAAAAATCAAAGGAATAGATATTTATGAAAAATACAATTCTAAAGTAATGCTATTTGCAGATGACATATTACTAACATTATCTAATACAAAAGAGACATTAGAAGAATTAGTTATATAAATTGACAAATTTCACATGACTTCAGGACTCTATTTCAATAAATCAAAATCAAAATTTTTATTTTTAAATTAAAAAATGAACTGCAGCCTAAGGGGGATATCATCATAGGGAAACAAGAGAATCTACCTTAAAATGTCTAGGTTCATAGGTGTGTACTAGGCTAATGGCCGTGGAGCCTTTACAAGCCTAGCCTATAGGATTACCCTGGCATCATGCCACCCAACCTTAATTCCCAGTGCCTCTGTTGAGTAGAGACACTGGCATGATCCCTGGAGTGAATTTTCCATATCCCATCCACTCATCAAGATTTCTCTTGAAGAGGGCCAGTGAGGTGTTCTGCTTGACATGTATGGGAAGTCTATTCCATAGCATGGGCAGTCTCTGGGTTATGAACCTGTTCCTCCAGCATGTTCTGTTGATTGTGGTAATGAGGTTCAGGTTTCTAGAGAATGTGGTGCAGAGGGATTGGGATTTCTTTAGATGTAGCATTTCTAACAGAGCTGGGTCAGACATGGCTTTGTAAGTCAAGCAGAGATCGACTCTAAGTAGGCGAGATGAGACAGAGAATAGTTGTAGTTTTTTTTAGTTTGTTCATATAGGACAAGTGTTTAAGGCCTAGGATCCTCTTTGTGAGATATTTTTGTGGCCTCTCCAGTTGTTGCAGGTGTTTAGTGAGGTATATGCCAATAGGGCATTGTACTCGATGATTGGCCCAATGAGGGAAGAGTAGAGGGAGACAATGACCTCTTTATTCCTGGATGCAAAACCCTTAGTAATGAGATATGCCACATAGAAGGACTTTCTGACCACAGTGGCAACTGTGCTCCCAGATCTCTTATAACGCCTTCTGTGTTCAGTGGACTACCATCAATGTGGTAATTCAAGGGAACCGAGTTTTTCCCAAAGAGGAATTGAGTTATGCAAGGATAGTAATGAATTAGTCTCAAAAAACTGCAATAATATCATCAATACAATTAAAATCTCTGTGGAAAAAATGGAGCAAAATAATATTAATATTTGAAGATAGACTACAGTTAATAAAAATGGTTTTACTGCCCAAAATCCTATATATAGCCTTGGCAATACAACTGTTACCAGAAAGGAATATACTTAAAGAAATACATTCATGCCTAATAAAATGTTTATGGTTTCCCAAAAGAAACAAAATAGCTTTAATGCAACCTATCAGACCTTGGAAACAGGGAGGATTGAACTTTCCTGATATAGAAACATATATAAAAGCATCAATATCTAAAACAATCTCAGATTGGATAAGTCCAAATTACTCTGTAAATTGGAAAGCATTACTAACTGTAATATCAATAATGGAATTTGATTTGCAAAAAAAAAAATCAAATAGATAAAAACAATTTGCCACAGCACATATTTTGTATTAGTGTGCAATGTAACATAACTAAACCCACTAAAACTCATATGGCTAATTATTACATTGATTCATTTAGGAAAAATAGTAATGCAAATATAGATTTAAAAATCTGATTTGATCTTTTAATACCATTTATAGTCACAAAGAACTTTCCACATAAAATATATAGAGAAATTATTAATTTTTGGGAACAGAAAGGATTTGTTTGTTGACTCCAATGTATCAAATAAGTAAAAGTTTTAAATATGCAAGTAATAAAGACAACATACAAAATTCCACAACAGGACTGGCTAACTTTATAGAGTATTCTGTCATATTCACAAGATTTATGTAGAATAATTAACAATTCTTCATTTAAAGAGATAACTAAATTTACAAAATACATATATGATATATATATATATATATATATATATATATATATATATATATATATATATATATATATAAAATGACTTTGACATGGGAAACAGTATTTCAAAACTTTACAAAATATTGATAAACTATAAAACAACACCCAAAACCTCATATTGGAAATGTATAACAAAAAGACACTCAATACAGTTAACTGAAGATATTAAAACAAATATCTTATTATCGATAAAATATACATCTTTTACACAATACTGGAAAGCTTTTAATTGGAAATGCTTGCACAGAGCAAGCTTAACCCCAGATAGACTCAGTAAAATTAGTTCTTCCATAAAAGGAATATGTTAGAGATGTGAGCAACTACACAGTGCAGACTGGAACCACATTTTCTTTGATTGTGTTAAAATTAAGCCATTTTGGAATGGTATTATTAACTTTTTACAAACTTTATTTAATGAATCATTTTATTTAACTAAACTAAAGCTCCTGTCTTATTAAATGTGAATGAAGGTCCTCATTTGAATAGGTCAAACATGTATCTAATATGGACTATACTTGCAATTTCAAGGAAGTGCCTAACAAGAAGATGGAATACAAACACAATACCAACTTTGGAAGACTTCTACAGCCTACTGAAGACCACAGCACTATTGGAAATTAAAATTAAAATTAAAGAACTAAGAATTTATCCAAAGCCATTTATCAACAACCCTTGGGGAAAAGTCTTATCATTGATTGACACTATACTATCATTGATCAGACACTCTGATAATGGATTGGACATACTTATAAAGCAAATGTATACATTAACATCTGTTATAGTGTCAGGCTAATGTGAATAGTGTGCATAGTTATTTAAGATGTTGTGTATGTTATGGAATTCATTCAGATGTATTTGAAAAATAAAAAAAAATTTTTGAGAGGAGAATCCACCCCTTTAGACTCAGAAACAGTGCGACGTTCAAACAGAATCAGGAGTTATCAGCAGAATGGCCAGGGACAACATTACAAAATGAACTATGTGAACCAGGGAGCTCAACCGAAGAAACAGCAGTGCCGTTGCTAACAGAAACAAGTTTGAATTCAAGTTTACAGCAAGGTATTGACACTTTAACTGTGGTTAACAACTCTAAAAATAACTTTCACATTTACAATTATTCTGACATGGAACTTTGTGCTCTGCATGCAGATTTGTTAGCTAAAGAGTTGTTTGCTCCATTAAAACATATGGACTTGGTAAAAACTATTATTGATGTGAAAAAGTATAGAAGAAAATTGAATTTATGTCTTTGGTTTGACAACAATGATTTTATTAATAGGGTAAGCATTGAGTTAAAGTGTGCTTAATCTCCTATTGCACTCTTCCATTAATATTTATGAGAAAATTTATGAAAATGCCATTAGAGCATTATTAAGTGTTACAAGTCTAATAACTTTTGTAGCAATTTAAATAACGACAAAGTTGACCTTCTTAAAGAATTATCTACAGACAGTAATATTAGGATTATGAAGCCTGACAAGGGGGTGGGCTTGTCATTATGAATCGTATAGATTATACAAACAGAATGAATTGCTTGTTATTCACTGATGATTATGAGTTAGTATCAAAGAGTGAAATACATATTTGTTAGTAGAAAATAGATGTAACTTAAAATGACTTGTGACTCAAAGAAATTATTTCAAAGCAAGATTATGACTTTATGTTCAATGACAAACCAGTGGTGGCAAGCATGTTTGGCATCCCAAAAATTCATAAGGACATTAGTAACCCCTCATTCTGTCCTATTGTGGATGCCAAACAGTCAAAAACTTATTATATTGCAAATATTTGGATAAAAATTTTAAGTCAGGCGTAGTTAATATTCAACAAGTTTGTAAAGACTCCTGGCAATTGTTGAAAATATTGAATGAAACAGAATTCTCTTGTGATACTATATTTGTGAATATTGATGTACACAATCTTTTTTTCTGCAATATACCATGAGATTTGGGTTAAATTGGTTAGAAGAGCAATTGCAAAAACATGCAGGGTATACGGCAAATGAAGCTTATACTTGGTGTATCCTTATGGAATTAGTATTAAAACACAACTATTTGTATTTTGAAGGACAATTTTTTAGACAGCTGACTGGCGTTGCTATGGGGGCAGCATGGGCCCCCACCTTTGCCAACTACATTGTCATTCTGGGAAACTGGGTGTCCTATATGAGATTTTTGGATGATATTTTTATGTTGTGGAAAGGACCTTCTAATATATTAAGTGAATTTTTAGAATACATAAATAATACAGTTGAGTTTTTAAAATCTTCTTCTACATGGGACATGGAATCCATTGCTTACTTAGATGTAAGAGTATCAAAGGATAGGGTGAACAGTAAATGTCTCCAATGTATACCAAAAACCTGCATTTTCAAATTCATACCTTCACTATTAAAGTGGGCACCCACAATATCAGAAAAAGGCCATGGTTAAAGGCCAGTTTGTGTGAGTAGCCTGTATGGTTTCAGAACACACTGATTTTTTGACTGAATGTGGGAAATAAATGGATTTTTTTACTGCAAGAGGTACCCTTGTGAGTTAGTTAACAGCATTAAACTTGACGTAGTACATAAGAGAGAAAATGACACTTACTTTCCCATTTTACATAGCAATCAAAGCATGCTATCTCCAGTTGACAATGGAGGTCAGTTGGATAAAATGATATTTGTTACTACCTATTGTTTTGATTCATCAGAAATAGTGAACATTATGCACAATAATTGGAGGGTTTTTCTAATGACATCGACATAATACAAAAACTTGGAACAAAGCCTAGGATAGTGTTTAGAAAGGACACATCTTTTAAACAATTATTAGAAAAAGGTAGCACCCATAGTTTGACAAACCCATGCAAAAAAACTGGCACATATGTGTGGGAATTGTAGCCAGTGTAAACACATACTTGGCAAGGAGCATGCGGTCATAGCTAACAAAAAATATGGATGCAACCAATATTTCAATTGCAATTCTTGTAACGTAGTATATGCAGCTTTATGTGACACATGTCCAAGTTTTTATATAGGGAAGACTTCTGGGAGACTAAGAGTCCAAGTTTTTATATAAGAAAGACTTCTAGGTGACTAAGAGATCGAATTTACAAACATTTTTTAGATATAAAAAATAAAAAACTTACCAATACATTGTATAGACACATTAGTATTAATGAAAGACATGATTTTAAGTTTCATGTTTTAGATTATATTAAGTTTGATGAACAAGGTAAAACTACTGCAGCACATTTAAATTATAAGGAAGTTTTATGGCAGATTAAGTTGAACGCAGCTGTTCAACCAGGGTTAAATGAGTGTTGTTCATTAGCTCCCATTTTAAAATTGAAGTATTATGATATTTAGATGTGTGTGTGTGTGTGTGTGTGTGTGTGTGTGTGTGTGTGTGTGTGTGTGTGTGTGTGTGTGTGTGTGTGTGTGTTTTAGATATAAAAAATAAAAAACGCACCAATGCACTGTATAGACACATTAGTATTAATCAAGGACATGATTTTAACTTTCACAATTTAGATTATATTAAGTTTGATGAACAAGGTAAAACTACTGCAGCACATTTAAATTATAAGGAAGTTTTATGGCAGATTAAGTTGAATGCAATTGCTCAACCAGGGTTTAATGAGTGTTGTTCATTAGCTCCCATTTTAAAATTGAAGTATTATGATATTTAGATGTGTGTGTGTGTGTGTGTGTGTGTGTGTGTGTGTGTGTGTGTGTGTGTGTGTGTGTGTGTGTGTGTGTGTGTGTGTGTTGTGCATGTGTGTGTGTGTGTGGGGGGGGGTTACTTGGTTTAGAATTAGAATTTTAAATCTTTGTGTCTTTAAGTGTTCAGTCTTTGCTGGTCGCGTGAATTTTTTTGAAATTGTATAACTACTAAGTGGAGATTGACTTAATTGTTCTGATGAAGTTCAGTATGCACTTCAAAGAAAGTGCTTAACAAATTGTTTGTGGTGAATAAACATATTTTCTGTGGAATTGTGCTGTGAGTTCGTTCATTGCTTCCTGGCTTGCTGTGGTTACTATAGCTTCAGAAATTCCTTTAGAACCAAAGCTTTATTGTCTGCTACTGATACGGTTTATAACTTCATTAGTGATCGCCTTATATCTGCTAGAGATTTTGTAGACATGATTAGGGCCTTTGAGGCAGTCAACTCCTTCTTTGTAAAATTAGGTAACTAAATTTTGGAGATGATAGATAGATGACGCAATTTAATGGTTACAAAACTATCTAAGGGACAGAACTTGTTAAATGTATGCTAATAACTAATTCTTGGGAAATGGGATCCTCAACACTGGTGTCCCTCAAGGTTCAGTGTTAGGTTGTCTCAACACTGATGTCCCTCAAGGTTCAGTGTTAGGTCATCTCAACACTGGTGTCCCTCAAGGTTCAGTGTTAGGTCGTCTCAACACTGATGTCCCTCAAGGTTCAGTGTTAGGTCATCTCAGCGCTGGTGTCCCTCAAGGTTCAGTGTTAGGTCGTCTCAACACTGGTGTCCCTCAAGGTTCAGTGTTAGGTCGTCTCAGCACTGGTGTCCCTCAAGGTTCAGTGTTAGGTCGTCTCAGTGCTGGTGTCCCTCAAGGTTCAGTGTTAGGTCGTCTCAGCACTGGTGTCCCTCAAGGTTCAGTGTTAGGTCATCTCAACACTGGTGTCCCTCAAGGTTCAGTGTTAGGTCGTCTCACCACTGATGTCCCTCAAGGTTCAGTGTTAGGTCGTCTCAGCACTGGTGTCCCTCAAGGTTCAGTGTTAGGTCGTCTCAACACTGATGTCCCTCAAGGTTAAGTGTTAGGTCGCCTCAACAATGATGTCCCTCAAGGTTCAGTGTTAGGTCGTCTCAACACTGATGTCCCTCAAGGTTCAGTGTTAGGTCGTCTCAGCGCTGGTGTCCCTCAAGGTTCAGTGTTAGGTCGTCTCAGCACTGGTGTCCCTCAAGGTTCAGTGTTAGGTCATCTCAACACTGGTGTCCCTCAAGGCTCAGTGTTAGGTCGTCTCAACACTGGTGTCCCTCAAGGTTCAGTGTTAGGTCATCTACTGTTTTCAATTTTTATCTGTGACATTGGCCTTGGCCTACCTAAACTTAATATCATGATGTATGCAGATAATCTTATGCTTGTTGCAAAAAAAATGCATCACTCCTTTCTGTGTAATATATAAACCAACTTCTCAGAATTATGCAAACAACTTCATAACAACAGACTTTTACTCAACTCTGGGAAAACAATTTTTATGATATTTACAGCTTCCAAAATGTGCTGCTTTACTACTCATCATTACCTTTGACCTGTATGTACAGTCTTTATTATCAGTGCATTGTTTTGATTATCTATTCGTTTTCTCATTGGCACAGTTCCACTATTGTTGTTACCCAAGCTGTGACTGAAAGGGTTAGAAGGCTTGCTCACCTACCTGGTAAACAAATTATAAATAAATAAACAAAAAACACAGGCTTGGAGTTATCTTTTTGGATGGGGAGGGCGTGACTGTGTAATATTGGAGGGGGACTTGCAGATGTTTATCAAGGATTGAAATTATTTGTAATATACTGCTCATTTTATTTTTTTTCTGGGTAGTGGGTTTGCAGTTTACTTCATTGTTTTGTTGTAGACTAGTATGTTTCTAGTAAGTCAATGTATATCAACTTTCACATGCAACTGTGCAGCCAATGTAGCTGTTGTAACTGGTTTCCCAGTACATACACAGTTTAGCAATCATATATACAATTTTCCTGAATGTTGCTGTGACATAGGTTGTTTGTAGGGGTCACAGAATTAAGCATATTTATATTATTTGCATTTCAATGAACACATCATTTGTTTAAGTATTGTTTCACACTGCACATATTGGCAAATAACTTGATTATAACAGTATCCGTCTTGTCCCGACAGTGCCATTGCTTTCAGTATAATAACCTAATTCTGCATTTCAGGAGTATATTTCTTTACCATGTTAATCATATGTATCATGTAGAGAAATCACACAGCATTCATATGCAATTTCCTTGTTTTCCATTCTATTTTCTTCTCCTCCAGGGTGAAAGACAGATGTATCATTTAACCCATCTAGTCTTTTTATACTAGCCCCAGCTTTAATGTCTTGAATTAACACTAGATGGTCTGCATAATTAATACCAGTGTATATCATTTCTCATAACTAGTTTCTGTAGCTTCCTCTTTATTTACTAGAATTTTGTATTTCACGTATAATACAGTGTTTTCAGCATACATTCTAAGATCTTCCATCAGTAAACAGGCATCCATGCCCACCTCTTTTCCCCAGGATAGTATTGTGTGGAAAACTACCAATACTTCTCACTGCCACTCTTTCCCTTAAAATATAAACTTTCCCTTCTAATTTACTTTTAGTATCCAGTACTATGTCATACAGACTAGTGTCCAAATCTACTGCATTCTTCCTTTCTTTATCAATTGAGAGGTAAATCTGGAGGGCAACTTCATAATTATTATGCACAAACCATGGTTTCTTATGCATTCAGACATCAACTGTTTACATTCTGATTAGTCTGTTATATGCCTGTTTTGATCAAAACATCACCTCAGGCACCTATCAGAATAACCAAAAGGGGATGAAGAAAACCCAGTGCTGTGTCTTTAATTGTTTTTTTTTTTTTTTCCTTTTTAATACATCCAGAATCATTATTCATTTAACGCCCATCATGATTCTCCATAACATTTTGTTGAAAATTCTATCAAAACCTCCCTAGTCACTTCTTCACTTAAATTATAAATGTTTTCTTAAAAATATAAACTTTACATGCTTCCAGTACTATGTCATACTGGCCAGTAACCATATCTGTTGTAGTTTTTCTTTATTTTCTACTTTAGAGTTTAGTCTGGAGGGCAGTATCATAATTAAGATACAAAATCTTCTTCAAAAATACCATAATTTCCTGTGCACTTAGACTACTGTCTTACTTTCTCCTTTTTACGCATGTTGTCTGTCTTTATAGCTGTATTGAAACAGGATTAATTTTTACCCGAACAGGTTTCTTACGTGAATATTTTTCTAGTCAGCTTCTTGCCCACCGACATTTTACCACAATACATATGCATTATTGGGCAGTTTAGCACAAGAAGTTAAGGTTATGACCTGCTAATTAACTTTGTCCTGGTTTGATGGCCTCAATCTCCACATAAAATCAGTGCACCTGTGAATAAACCATTTAACTATTATGTGCTCCCAGACTTCCCTTGAAGAAGTACATGTTCCTAGTGGTAAAAAATTTGGAAACCATTTAGCTGAAGACCATTTTTTTAAGTTTTTTTTACCAACTTCACTTATGTTGAATTTTTTATGTGTTTTTTTTTAAGGAGACTGTGATTAAGTGCAAGTGACAGGTGAAGCTGTATGTTATTTGTTCTGTTTTCAGTGTGTTTTGGTATGATGGATTGCCATTGCAGTTATATATTCTGTGATTTGCATTTGCATTTTCACTACATAGGCAAAGTAGCAAAATGACATTTCACTATTAGTGGTCTATAAGATTTGGACACTGGTCTGCATGACACAGTATTGGAAGTAGAAGGTAAATAAGAATAGAAAGTTTGTCTGGCAGTTGGCACAGAGATTAAGGTTGCAAGCTGTAGTTCCTATGGTACTGGGTTTAATTTCCTCAGACCTCATTTGCCAGCTATGTGACATTCAGCAAGTTACTTAAGCAGACATTGCTCCAAGGGCATCCCTGAAAAGGGACTGCGTGTCCAGCAGTCCTACCTGCTTAACAAATATGATTATTATAGGGTAATTTACAAGTGCATGCATAGTATTAGCTTATGACACATTTACTTTGCTCTAACTTGTTTTACATGGCAAGTGCACTAGGTTGAGCCTAGTGAATTACACACCCTCCCACAATCTGGCTATAATAGCTGCATAACCTTACTATGACTCTTCTTCACTTCCTTAACCCTAAATTAAACCTAAATTGCCCAATCATGTCCTAATCCTAAAACTCCCCTCCTACTCCCTAAATATAGATTATCCTATTGTTCCCTAACTCTAAAACTCCAGTCCTGTTTTCTAAATCTAAGTTTTTCTCTCCCTCACTAACCCGACAACTCACCTCCCACTCCCTAAAACCTAATTAACAAATTACTCCATAACTTCAAAGCTCCCTTCCAGCCCCATAAACCTGAATTCCCCCCAGTCCACTGTCTAAACCTAATTTAAACTCCCACCACCTCCAAATTCCTCCCCACAGCTACTGCACTAGTATTAGTTGCACTCAAATGCATTTGTGAATGGTAACCTACAGCCCTGCTCTCTCTGGAGGGCTGCAGCACTTTGTCTGAACCCATATTCAAGTCTGAATGACTATGGCAGAGTGGCATGGCAGCTCATGAAAGTGGTGATGTGCTGGAGTCTCTGGCTGTGAGACTGCAGTCTGTGAGCACCTGGAACTCAAGTGGCTGTAGTAAACCCTGATCTCTACCCTTTGTCTGCTTTTGTGCAATGATGGAATTAAGTAAGGAAGGTGTGAAAGGTGAGGTCTCACACATAGTGGGCTAAGAACTGCTTGCATTTGTAAAAAAAACATAGCTTTTAGTACTTTCATTTGTGTTTTTAATCAAACTGCATTTTTCCCTTTGAAGAAGCAGTTCTGATCTTTTTTTGTTCATTTACCCCTGTTCAAATGGTTTGGAAATTAATTTGCCCACACAAATCTATGAAAAATAAAGGAACAGGAAAAATGAAATGTGGTATAATGGAGCTTTATAAACTGGATATGGAAAGAAGAAGAAAAACAGTGCTAGTAAATGAACACTACCAATGGTAATGAGGGAAGATAATGGAGCTTATTGTGGTAGTAGCCATTAGAGCTATCAGGGATAAGGGGTTCACCTTCATCCACTTACAGAAGACTGGGTCAAGAAAAAAGTTTCCAGAACCTTGCAAGTATTTATAAGTTTGTCCTGTCTACAGTAACTTTACTGTAACATAAAATCAGGTTCTGCCAATAATTTACTAGAAACAAGAACTACTGTGACTACACAAGAAGCAAATCTAAAATGGCAAACTATGAAGACTACCTGAAACATGAACATGAAACATGAAACAATGTATTGTCTAAATTAGGTGGTACCTTTTGGAATAGTCTTTCCATCATAATTCATATTCTTAAGCTGAAAGCAACAACATGCTATCATCTTTTAGTAACGGCCCAAACTGTTATACTTCAGAAAGTTCTCCAACTCTGAGCTGGTTTTTCATGACCTCATGTGCAATAGTTTCCTTTACACAGCACTTGTTATATCCAAGGTCACAATCACAATGTAGTCTGTCTAATTACACCCTTTTAACAGCATGTTTTGTTCATACTACAACTTTTACATACAAAGCTCAGTTATTCTGTCTTGTCTCTCTCTTGTCTCAGTCTTGAAATAAGCACAAATATTCCTTTCAGCCTAGCTTGCTTTTTCACAGAACATAAATATATTTTCTGGTTTAGATTGCTGAGAAGCAATGTCTAAATGCAAAATTCCATTATGACAGTTGTATTTTTTAGTTTTCCATCCTGTCGAAAAAAAAAAATCTGAACAAAACAATGGGGACTGATGGGAGGCATCCTTGATTTTTTTACATATCTGGGGGAAGAAAAATAATATCTTGAACTAACGTTTCTAACAACACAAGTGAGGAAGAGAAAGATTCCTGAAGACTGGAAAAGGCAAATGTATTTGTCCTTCACAGTAATAGGAGACTAACAGCAGTAGACAATGTGGTGGCCTAATGGTTAAGGTGTTTGCCTTACTAACACCAGATGCAGGGTTTTATTCTCACAAGGGATAATTGGCTAGACTAAAAATGGCTCGCAAGGGCAGTTAGCTTAGTACTATTCTATGAAGAAGCTGGAAAATGCTGACCTCTCCATTTGACCTCAGTGGCAAGAAAATAATATAATAAGTTTTAATGGCAACATTTTTAAGATATCTGGAAGCCAGTAAAATACTAGAGCAAGGTTACTATGGATCAATAACAAGAAGGATGTACCAGACAAGTCTGAATTCAGTAACTTTAGTAACACAACCAGCAAAAAAGAAAGTGAATGTAGATAAGGTCTAGTCAAACTTTAGGAAGTAATTTACAATGGTACTGCACAAAATGTTGCTCTACAAATTATATAGAGATGTAGTGTAGGTTATAGGGTGGAAAATGTGCAAAATTTAACCCCAAAAAGTCAGAGTAGAATTCTAAACACAGTCAACTCAAGTAAAAAAATAATTGCTAATGAAATACTATATATGTCAGCACATAGGCTTATCTTTGTTGTTGTCCATATAAATGACACACAGGAGATCTGGAAGGAAAAGTGTACCTTTTTTCTTATGACACAAATGTGCAACAAGTTTGATGCAAAGAGCACTGAAGGATGGAGAAGACATAATAAGACTGGAGAAAAGGCATAAGACTTCAGAAAGCAAATGAGAAAAATGTGAAATAATGTACTTAAGAAGCCTCTGATAAAGAGTATATAGTTGGGTGGGAAGGTGTTGCAACTACATATGTGGAAAAGGTCTTTGATGCACCATATTAGATAATCTAAAGGTTAACAATCAGCATGACAAAGCAACAGCAAATGTCAGTGTGATACTGAGATGTAGGGGAAAAAGAGACATTAGCAGTACAGCAACTATTTTCTCTCTTTATAAATATGTCAGTAGGGTCACATCTAAGTCTAGATTAGACTAATGTGCATCAGCCTGGAAGGGGTCACACACTGTTGATGTGTCGCATACCACTGTAAAAACATGTCTTTTGTAATTTGTGTGTATACTGATCATGTCTAAATAACTAAATGTATCTGTAATTTTTCTTTGTGGAGCTTTTCTCCCTGGGCCTCTGCTGAAAAAGAGCCTTTTCAGCTCAGTCAGACACCCCCAGTTAACAAATGTAAAATAAAATAAAATAATAATAAAAGTGTACTTGTTATAGATGACTCCACAGTGTGGTACACAAGACTGAGCAAGGACAGAGTAAGATTTGTCTTTCAGTAATTAGAATATATCATGTCATCTAGACACTACATCCCTTCACCCAATGAATTGCTATGACTTGGTCATTGTTCACGAGTGTGAAGAACCTCTAATGCACCCCTTAGACAATATGATGGTAAACATGATGGAGCTCTCTGAGTATGTCTCTATGACTGGAAAGAAACTAGTCTTAAACAGTATCCTACTGTCGCTGAGAATCATAACACAATATAAGCAAAAGATAACTTACTTTATTAACTTGTTTAGTTTTTAGTTTCATTCTGAGGGGAGACTAATGTGCATCAGCCTGGAAGGGGTCTCACCTGTTGCAGCACATATGGCCTGCAATTATCACATCAGGGATTTCACATACTGGTTATGACTTTCAATACCCACACATTGCCTTTCTAGTCAGTCTATTTAGGCTAATAACCTAGTAAGTACAAATTTTAATCAGGAAAATATCAAGGTAGTGCTTATCAGTGCTCAGAGCAAGTAAATAAGAAAATGCCCTTTTTTGAGGCCTTCCAAAATCTGAAAGGATGGATATTTTTTTTTCCTGAAACATGGTTCTAGAACAGTGACAGCATGCCCTCCGTATGTGGATTCTCTACCTTCCACTTATTTAGGACTGCAAATGTAAACAACAGGTTTGCTGGTACTACCATGTATTTCTTTATTCAAAACAGCATCACCTCTAGATTAATTAACCAGGACAGTGATCTCACACTCTTTCATATCCTAATGTAAATAAACAAGATGTCATATCACATCCTGGACAATTACAGAAATCCATCTAGGACACCCACAAATCATGAAACGTAACTTAATAAATAAGTGGTCTTATGATCAGTGATCCATCCATGGCACTTGTAAGTCATGAAACATCTTAACACAACAATCCACTTTATAGCTTAATTTTTTTATTGTATCTTTGTTTTCTGAGGTATTTTATTATATCAAAATCACTCTGAGGTATTTTATTATATCAAAATAACTCAAAGTGTGCCTTAGAAAATTTTAATATGTTTTTTAAACAAAACGGGCATAATTGGGCATGACATATTAAGGTGATCTTGTTTTCCTGCTTTTTTCCCCTTTCCAGAATCTATTTCAAGTTCTGTTGGTATAAATTATGCTAGACATAAGGATGTGGTTGTGTTTTCTCTTCCCATTAAAATGCAGTGGCAGTACTGTGAGTCCAATCATCTTGTACATCTTTTGTAACAGGATTGCTTCTAGATTTCCCTGACTGGCCCTCGTTTATGTTTCTCTCAGAGTCTGTTTCATGATATTCACAGCAGTTACACAGCACCAGCCAAAGAAAGAAGCTGACTTTCAGGCCTTTATAAAGTTAAAAACTTGAGTCCTTTAACTGTTGACAGACCCTCCCCCACAATCTTCTTGAGCTGTCAGATCTTTCACTTCTGTTCATGAGAGTGAGAACAGCTACTGAAAAAGAAGGGACATTTAAGCAATTCTAGTGGGAAGATCTGTGTTTTTTCATGGATTTTGTAGAATTAAAGATGTGCTTCAATAAATGCAAAACCATTTCACTTTTTTTAACTGTTATTGCATTCTTTTTCCCATTACAATGCGATTTTGTGTTGAAACATAGACAATATTTTTTGTCATAGGTTCATAGGTTTATAGGTAAGTACTTAGCTATCTTCTATTGTGGGCCATCTTAGGCCTAGCCAATTTCCCTTTTTGTGCCTGAATTAACCTACCTTATTTGGTTAGAGACTTGCCTTATCCATCCTATGGTCAAAAATTATATATTATCCCTAATGGGAATAACTAAGATCATACCATAGATAATTTGAGGGAACCCATGCAAGAGATAAAGCATTTAGGAGCTGCCTCTGTCCATTAATAGTACAGGGGTCAGTCCTGGGTTAATTTATTTGTTTCCCATCCATAGATCCAATTTGCACTTGAATATAGGTTCATAGGTTCATAGGTAGGTACTAGGCTTTCCGCCCAAGGGCCTAAGTAAGCCTAGTTAACAAGGTACCCTGGTTTATGTCACCTAAGAAAGTTCATTTCCTGTACCCCTGTCAAGCAGAGCCACAGAAGTGATCCCCGGGTTGTATTTCCTATTTCCCATCCACTCATCAAGATTTTTCTTGAAGAGTGCTAATGAGGAACTTTGCTTGACATAGATGGGTAGCTTGTTCCAGAGTAGAGAAAGTCTCTGGGAAAGGAATCTATCCCTCCAGCATGTCCTGTTTATTGTGGTGACAAGGTTTAGGTCCCTAGAGCATGTAGCTCAGAGGGATTGGGATTTCTTTAGTTGTAGTATGTCCAACAACTCTAAGTTTAACATAGCTTTATATGTTAGGCAGAGATCTCCTCGGAGTTGGTGATATGCTACAGAATAAAGCTGGAGTTTTTTGAGATGGTCAGTGTAGGGCATCTGTTTGAGGCCAGTAATCCTCTTTGTGAGGTACTTCTGTGGCCTTTCCAGCTGCTGCAGATGTCTTGGAAGGTACATTATAAAAGGGGAGTTGTACTCTATAATGTGTCTAATGAGTGCTGAGTAGAGGGGAACAATGACCTCTTTTTTCTTGGATGAGAACCCTTTTGTGATGAGGTGTGCCACATAGAAGGATTTCCTGACTACTGTGGTGATGTGATTATCAAAGGAGAGACTACTGTCCACCTGGGTCCCAAGGTCTCTTATCACACATTTGGCATTAAGTAGAATGCCATTTATGTGGTAGTTCATGAGTACAGAGTTTTTAACAAAGGGGATGACAATTCACTTTTTGGCATTGAGCTTGAGGCTATGCCTCTGACACCAGGCATCTGTCTGAGTGAGGTCCTTCTGTAGGATGTCCACATCATTTGGGGACTCGACTATGGCTCCTAGCTTGCAGTCATCTGCGAACTTCATTAGCCAGAGGCCTTCTGTGTTAGTCTGTACTTCAGAGAAGTAGATACCAAACAGGAGAGGTACCAGGACTGAACCCTGTGGTACTCCACTTGTCACTCGTTTGAAATCAGATTTGGAGTTTGCAACTTTTACAGTGTGGGTTCTGTCAGTGAACCAGTTGACAGCCCATCTTGTGACATAGGGATTTATACCTAGTTTAGTGAGTTTAGCTATAATTCCAGAATGAGGTATGGTGTCAAAAGCCTTGGCGAGGTCAGGATAGACTGTGTGAACCACCTTACCCTCGTCTATGGCTTTGGTGACTGCCTCAAAGAAGTCAATCAGGTTGAGAAGGCATGATTTGTCTTTCACAAACCCGAACTGGGTGGGGTCCAGAGGTTTGGAGGTTAACAATGTCTTTGTTTATGAGTTCCATGATGATACGTTCCATGGCCTTGCAGACCAGGCTGGTCAGGGCGATAGTTCCCAGGATCAGTGGTGGCTCCCCCTTTGTGGAGTGGGATAACTGTTACTGTGTGCCGTACAGTGGGCACAAAGGCTGTCATGAGACTATGATTGAACATGGTGCTTAGGTGGGGAGCCAGTTCGTTCTGAAGTTTGTGTAAATCGCAGCCTGGGATGTTGTCCGATCCCCATGGATGCTGTGTTTTTGGTTTTAGAGAGTGCAGCTTTTACCTGCATAGATGTGATTACAGGGACTCTGCATTCTTCCTGCATAGATATGGGCCCTTTAGGGGGTGAGAGGGGATAAAGTTAGCACTGAAACTATCTGCCAGGATGTTGGCAATATCAGTTGGTTCTGTAATTTTCATGCCGTTGTGCTGTAACTCAGAGCAGATCTGGGTGTTGCCATTGAGATTCTTGACATAGCTATAGAATGTTTTGTGGTTGCCTTTAGAATCAGTGGTGATTTTGTTTTTGTAGCTATCTTTGGAGGATCTTATAAGGGATCTCAGCTTCTTACTGAGGCTGACCAAGGAGCTCCTCCACTCATGGGATTTTACTCTCTTTTGCAACAGTTTCTTCCTTTTGTTGTAGAGTTTGTTTATGTCAGGGGATCACCAGATTGGCTTCCTTTTTTTTTGAGGATAGCATCTTAGGACTGTACGGAATAGCATGGTCCATGCACTTGTGTAACTGTTTATAGAGTGCATTTGTGTGGGATTCAGCAGTCGTAACTGTATTGTCCATCTGCATGGGTGTCATGAAGTTCGCCACTTCTGTCTTACAAAGCATGAAGTTGGCTTTGGAGAAATATTTTACAGTGGTTTCCTTAATGGTGGATGGGGACAGGATGCATATATCTACGGTGATTAGCTTATGGCTGGATCTGACCAATGAGTAGTTGACTTCAGGTGTGGAACACTGGTCATTCATGCTGGTAATGACTAAGTCTAGGATATTGTTGCCCCTGGTGGCAGTGTGGATAAATTGATTCAGGGCATTGGAATTTATGAATTCCAGAAAGCATTGAGCAAAGGAGTTGGTACATGAGTAGTTTTCTCAGTTAATGGTGGGGTAGTTGAAATAGCCCATTATTAGGGTGTTTGGTTGAACCCTAATATTTCAAACTAATAACCAATAGACAACCAAAACTGTCATGGACAATGTGAGTCAACCAGACAATTTTATTAGCAGCATCCAGAACATAAAACACACGTTTCTAACCAAACCAACCCTATATTATGAGGAATGACAGTGAATAAATTACATACATCAATAGTCAAATACATAGTATCATCATTAATGTTTAACCCTCTTATTTTGTCCAAGAAGCTCCACGAATCTTTAGTTATGTATTCAAATACTTTACGGCCCTTTTGCATATGTTGATCTAAAAATTGACTAATATACTACTTACTACTGGAAAAGGATTTTTTAAATATTCATATTCTATTTCATTAAGCTGTCCTTGATATAGCATATCTAAAAGCAAATCTATTTTTTGATGACTAATGTTAATTTCATTAATACTACTCTCTATATAGCTATCACTGGTTGACTCACATTGTCTGTGACAGTTTTGAACCCTAATATTTTCCAGTATATCAAGAAAAGAGGAGTGGGAATCCTGGTGCATGGTGGGGATCTGTAGCAAGCTACAATTTGGATTGCACAAGGATGAACTTTGTTTTATATGGATGGGGAGTCTGTTCTAGAGTAGCAGCATCCTCCGCGAGATATACCTGTCCCTCTAACCCATTGTGCTAATGTTGCATAAGAAGTTTTGATCCCTAGACTGACTATTTCTGATGCTACTTGATTTGCTGATGTGTAGTAAATCCATCAGTATTGGTCAGGGGATGCCTTGTATGCCAGACACATCTCCCCTCATAGAAATCTGTGGGATATTAAGTATAGTGACAGGGCTTTGAGTCCCGAGACTGACTATTTCTGATGCTACTTGATTTGCTGATGTGTAGTAAATCCATCAGTATTGGTCGGAGGATGCCTTGTATGCCAGACACATCTCCCCTCGTAGCAATCTGTGGGATACTAAGTATAGTGACAGGGCTTTGAGTCTGTCCATGTAGGAGGTGTTGTTTAGGTCTTGTATCCTTTTAGCAAAGTATATCTGTGCGCATTACAGTTGTTGCATGTGTCTGGAGAGATACAGGCCAAAGAGGGCATATTCTGGTTATTCTTCCTCAGTCAGAAGTAATACTTCCTGTGCTACCTATGCAAGGTCATCTTCTGTCACTGTTCTTCCTCATTCTAATGCAACAAACTTAGCTGTAGGACCCACCTCAGCAAGTGAGTGAAAGGGACATGTATGTTAATATTACCTCAGCTGCAGAACTGAACAGCACTCCTGTAGATCATATCATATAATGTAATCACCTGAGGTACATATCTCTCATGCACTTGCCTCTAGAATCAGGGATTAATCCCGAACTAACTAAGGCCAATCAGGGACATTTTTAAAAATATTAGTACTAGTAACCTAAAATGCTGACAGAACAAGAGAATATGAATTAGCACACATTTTCTGAAGTAAAGCAAGCCTATAGCTGTAATAATTGCCTTGATTTATTAAGTGTAATCCATTACCTTTTCTCCCAACATTAACCATTTTAGGAAAGGACGGACAGAGCAAAATTGTGAGATACTTGAGATTAATACTTTATGTAATAAAAAAAAAATAATTCACTGTGTAACCACTACTTCACTATAGGTTACAGTGAGGTGATATGTTTCCCTGGCAGCAAGTGGCTGCAACTAAAAGAAACAGAAATACTGTTCTTATTTCTTGCAGTGCAGGTAACCTTCACCCTAAACTGGTGAAACCTGAACCTTCAGGCTTAAAGATTTCTGAAGGTAAGCAATATGATCATGTGACTTAAAAGCTTACCAAAACAATGAAGCAGTTGAAAAACCTTGACACAGCCCCTAACACCTGCTGGCATCAGCTTGCAGGCAGTACCTGACTGGAAAAATACAGATTTCCCTGTGTCTGTGGTATGTCATGCAGGTGGAGATAAAACCCTTTGTAAAAGTAGGTGAGAGGTTATGCTTAAAAAAGGTGGGGGTGGGTTCCCAGCCTTAGATTCCAATAAAAGAAAATGAAGGTTTTGCATAAGGAAAGAAAATAAAGTACAAGCTGGGTCCTGATAACAAAACTATACTGGAGTCATACTGCAGGGAGAAAATGAACACTGGGATTGAATTAAACTGCAAGTTAGGATGGACTTTCACTAAACTAGAGTCTTTTCTCCACTAACTCAAACATAATCCTTGTAGTGGACTTTAACTCTATATAAATCTGTGCACCTACATCTTTAATAAATATGTAAAATGTTTCCATGACTTGACTTATCATTTTGAACTCCATGAATCAGGTAATACTCTTCCCACTAAAGGCACCAACACATTTAATCTTATCCGTATTGCTCATTTTCTTACCCTCACAAGTAAAATCAGATCACCATGCTGTTTTATTTATCATATGGCCCCACTGCAGGACAATGACCAATTGAAACATCTTTTAACGATTTTTCTAAGGTCAGTTTTCATGCTTTCAGTGATGACTTATGATGGTTCAACTGCCCTGTCCCTCAATGACCCTATAACAAATTACCACATATATCCAAAGTTTATACTCCAGCCTCAATTCTTCCATAGACTTTTATTTCTATTCACCACACGTATGTCTCCAAGTTTAGAATCAAATCAATCTGGTTCAACTTAAGCATAAACAAACAACAATAGCAGAGAATAGCTCATAGCCCTAAATAATAGATTATAAATCTCAGCATGTTATGTTCAATCTCAAAAGGGTAAAACAAGAACTCAGGAACAAGACCAAGCATTGTAGAAATGGTTATGAACTAAACATTGTCACATAAGAAAACCACAAGGCATTCTTTAATTACATAAAGAACCACAGAAATCATGCATAGCATTGAATCAAGCATATCTCTAATAGCATTACCAACTCAAAGCCTGAAGATATAGCTAACATCCTTGCAGATAAATTCATCTCCAACATCTTCCCCCATTGCCTACAAACTTCCCAATACAAAGTATACATTCCATATCCCCCTTCTCAGCGGTTACCCTAAACAAGATTTTCAAGTCCAAATAATATACTAGGCTGTTTCCTTTTCAGCATAAAACAGTTCCCTATTAGACCTCCTCAAAGTATTCAATCACAGTCTCTCCAACAGACATGAACTAGAAGCCTAGAGAACAGCTAAACTAGCTCTTCCTCCACAAAGGAGACCCAGTTATGGACCCTGACTGCTACACACCTATGAGGCATGCCAGCATCATTTGCAAAGTATTAAAGCACATCATCATGGGTCTTATAGCTAGGGATATAAAGAAACTATATTTCCTAGACCCAAACAAATTTGGCTTTATAAAAGGTAGATCACGCCTATTAAATCTAGTTGACTTCTGTGAAAGAGTTACGGAAGCACTAGATGAGGGTAACTCCATGCACACAGCTTACCGGAATTTGTCTAAGGCTTTTGGAAATATACTCTACTCAACTCTACCATCATGAGCAAACTGGTCAACCTCAAAATAAATCCCTATGTAATCCCCTGAAATGAAAACCAGCTCACTGACAGACACCAGTCTATTTGAATTAATGTAACATTATTCTCAAGATGAGTTTGCCACAGTAGTGTATCCCAGGATTCTCTTTTGGGACTGACTCTATTTTTATCCGCTTCTCTGATGTCCAGTTTGACATTAAAAGCCAGTGGTTGATTATGTTCAAGGAAAATTGCAACATTGGAGCCATCATTCCCTCCAAGATGATCTAACCTCGATAAAGTAAGCCATGGTGTCAGGATCAAAATCTAAAGCTCGGTAACAATCAAAATAGCACTGTACAGTCTGGAAAACAGGAGCTCTTGCACACCTACCACATAAACAGCATTCCCACAAAAGACACTATTCTAAAAAAAAAAAAAAAACAAAGTGTAAAGACTTCTCATCTTCTCTTTGTAGATGATTTAAAACTGTACAGCTCATCAGATGAGAAACTGAAAGCACAGCTGCAAAACTTTTTCAGATGATATAAGAATGTCATTTGGTCTTGATTAGTGCAAAAGCAACCTTTAAAGCAGGAAAACTGGATCACCCAGAAAACATCAGTTTGGAACAAGAATGTGATATAAAAGAACTTGTGCAAGAGGGAGTGTATACATATTTGGGAACTGATGAAGGATCAACAATAAAACATGAACAAATGCAAATAAAACTTACTAAGTAATACTTTAGAAGACTTAAATTAATTCTGAAAACAGAGTTGACATCTAGGAACAAAATCCAAGCTGTAAACCAATTTGCTCTTCCTGTCCTAACTTACAGTTTTGGAGTGACTGACTGACCTCAAAATCTATTGGGAAGATTAGATAGGTAATCAAGAAGGATGCTTCATGCTCACCAAATGATTTATAAAAATCAGTGCATACCAAGATTATATATTCTCTATTCCGAAGGAGGGATCGGCCTCCTTGAAATTGATTACATGTCTAGATCTGCAATCGTGGGACTCCACACATATCTGCTGACATCACAAAACCCAAATGTAGTGAACATTTTGAAACATGAGGAGAGTAAATCTAAGATAACTTCTCTGCTTAATTTAGCAGAAGCATATCGGTGGCAGGAATGGAAATCAGACCAGAAGTAGATAACAATCAGGCAGCAGCTAAATGTGCCAAAGAACAAAAGAGGGAATATAAGGTGAAGGACCAGATGAGAAGGTAAGAAATGTGGAAAAAGGAAAACTTCTGGAAGAACCTCATGTTGATCAGGAACAAACACAGAAATGGTTAAGGAGAGGCGAATTCAAACCAACAGATGAAAGCTTAATATTGACAGCCCAAGATAGTTGGCTAAGTGCATGCTGGTTTACAAAGTCAATTGAACATGTGGAAGAAACAGACAAATATAGGTTTTATAAAACCAAATTGGAAACAGTCGCACACCTCATTGCTGGTTGTGACATACTAATGGCAGAAGGACTGTATACTGAAAGGCATAATAATGTGGCAAGACTGTTGTACTGAGGATTCTGCAAACATTAAGGTATTGAAGTGGCTGAAAAACACTGGAAACATAAGCCACAACACATCATAGAAAATGATGAAGTTTATATCACATGGGATAACCCTTTACCAACAGTTCAAAAGATAGATGCTAGAAAACTGAATATAGTGGCCCAAGAAAAGAAGACAAAAGTAGCATTGATCAGTGAAATTGCCACATCCAGTGACTACAGTGTCTTGTGTACAGAGACACAAAGTCATAAAATATCAGGATCAGCAGGCAGAAATGAGAGAAATGTGGAAGAAAGACACTCAGACAGTTCCAATAGTAGCAATCATATTTAGACATGTGGGCGTACCTTCATTGAAGGTTGTGCGTTAAGGCCGGCAACTCGGCATGTAAAAATCTACTGCCAATCATTAGCGGACCGGAGTTCCGCTGTGGTGACCCCTAACCAGGAAAAGCCGAAAGACACAACAACAACAACCAGTCCATGTAACCCTGTAAGAATTGCAGAAGGAGTCATTACTGGGTACATTGCAAGTGCTGCGAAGTGCACTTTTGGCTGACATCAAAGATTGAAACAATACTAATTTCATGAATTTTAATCATACTTAGGAATGGGGTCCATTCCCATCATAGTAAGATTTGGAGAAATTAAAAAGTGAGATATTGTAAGACATCTAGGCATCTTCATGGATAACAAATTCTCCTTTGATCACCATGTATCCATTGTCATTAGGAAAGCCTTTTGCCTTAGCCAATTGATTACTAAGGTTATCTTTTCTAGGTCAAAAGAAGTCATATTCTTTCTACGCCTATCTTTTATCTGGCCCATACTAGAATACAAAATACTAGGATACAATGTGTCCTTTTGTATGCAGCTATCAAAGCACCTAATCCAGCAAAAGCCCAGAAGTTTTTCACTAAAATAATCTTGGGTGATAAGCACCCTATGTTACCCATACAAAACCCCTACCTCTCCTCTGTCCTACAGATTCCTTAGGGTAATCTATGCTTAGTTTCCAAAACTGTAAATGACTCATTTCTGCTTGATGTACCTGGAAGTAAGCTAAATTCAAGAGCAAGAGACCTTAGGCTATACTACAACACTGACAGAACTTACTAGTGTGACAGAATATCTTTCCCCAAAAAATCCCCACCTCTGGCAGAAACTCACAGTTTTTGTAAAGCAAAGCATGTCTGTCACTATCTTCAAATTTAACTTAGAGCAATAGATGGTGAATAAAAAATTTACCAAAGGCCATATGGACATGGAGAGTTTTTAGGTCTCTACTGAAATATCAAAGATATAAGTGCCAAAATAGATTTTCTGTAGTAGAATTCTATCAGACATTACAACTGACAAAATGAATTTCTGTTATTCAGACCAAAAACATGTTTACAGCAACTGTATGCAGCAGGCTAGATAAGGTTGATAGTATGGCCTTGTTATGGAACAAAGAAATACTATAAAAGACTGTCTGAATGAAGCAGTTAAAAACATTAACAATGGGTAGTATTCATAGTCTGGGAGCTCGCAGCCATGTATTGGTTATTTGCAATAAGTGATGCTATGTCTATATGAAAATAAGCTAAATGCAGGTTATTCATGCTGAATAAGGGAAAATTGAAGGCATTGTGAAAAACACAACCACTTAAGATCAAAGTGTAAAGTACTTAAATTCAAGCATTAAGTAAATATGAAATACCACTTGAAAGCCATTAACTTCATATAACTTTTTATGTTATCAGATATTGTGGAAGGACTCCGTGTAAGATCAGGTATCATTTAAATATACAAAAACACAGTATTCTGTTTGCAGCCATATTAAAGTGGACCTTTAAAGTGTGCATACAGTTTCAGTGAATGCACTTTCAGTCAGTGAAAATAACCCTTCAGTCAAGAATATTGATAAGAACATGGGGTGGGAGGTTGGCATGATGGTTAAGGTGTTTTTCTTACAAACACAATGTGCAGGGTTTGATTCTCACAGGGTAAATGGCTAGGCTTAAAATGGTCTACAAATGCAGTTAGCCTAGTATGAACCTATGAACAGAATGTGCAGTACATTTGAGTACAAGCACATTAGGTTTGTATGCTACAAGGCTTGGGAGCCAAAGCTAAAGAGCCATGTGGTGCAGTGGTAGCACTGTCACCTCACAAGAGGTTCTCTGGTTTGATTCTTGACTGGGATGCCTTCTGTGTGGAGTCTGCATGTCCTCCCTGCATTTGTGTGGGTTTCCTCCCATGTCATTAAGACAAGTGCCTGGAGTTTTTCCCCAGGCCTCTGCTGAAAATTGGCTTTGTTCCATGTTGGACTTTCCTGTTAAACAAACGTTAAATAAAATAAATAAATGTAGATTACTAGGAAATACTTCAGATACAGTCAGTTAAGTTAGTTCATTTGGACTAATATGCAGAAAATCACTGCAGTACAGACATCCGAGTATGAGTGCAGAAGTCAGGTCAAATATCCAGCATTCCAGAATATTAATAATACTATTCAGGACGAAAGGAATATGAATGCAGAAGTTAAGGATTATTTCAGTTTATCAGCACTGTTATTGGAGACAGCATTCAGAAATTGTTGACATCTACCTCCACTGTACATAATAAAGCATTCTTGACTGAACTACAGTGTGTACAGACTTTATTCTGAAAGGTACAGGAAGATTTGACCCATAAAGTTCAGCACAAATTTGGGTAACTAATAGATAAATACATTCATTCCATTTTTTCCAGTTATTTTCAGTATTCCAGTATTCTGCAGTCATATCAATTTTTACAAGGGTGAGTCACCATTGATGGGGGGACAATAGTTAAAGTAAGTCCCAAAATCCCATGGTAACCTTATCCGCAGTCAGACTACATGTATCTCACACAGCAGCAGTGTTCATTTGGAATACTACTTCAGAAAATCTACAGTAAAGTCTCATAGAACTTCAGCAAACCAACAGTACTTCAGAAAACCTACAGTAAAGTCTCAAAGAACGTCAACAGTGTTCCTTCAGAACATTACTTCAGAAAATCTACAGTAAAGCCTCACTTCAGACTCTTCAAGATACAAGTGTGAAAATCATAATCCAGTTAACAGCAATGTGTCTGAAGACTTCACCATTCCAAAGCAGACAACAGACTTTCAAGTTTCCAGAGTGACATCACACATCCAATAAAATGTCTTACCAGAGGAAGTTTAAAAAAAGCTGTGTGATGCCAGGCCACCTTTGTAAAGAAACTTCAACTTTCCTTATGTAAGCATTCATTTTTTGTTACAATGCATTTTCTACCTTAGTCAGACAGTAAATCTCAGAAAAGTTTAACTACATCAGTAAATGTAAATGGTGTAAATATGTCAAACAGTACTTCTACAGTAAAGGCATCAGTAAATGCATGGTTTGAAGTTAAAAGATAGGTAAACCAAGTCTAAAAAAACTGTTCCAGAAATGTTCATTTAAATTTCAACATTATTAGTTCAGAAATGTTAAATCTTTCTAGAGATGCAAAAGGGTTAAATCACAAAAGCAGACTGTAATAAGTAATGATTCACAGAATCAGCTTCTATCAGTATAGTTTCAGATTTAAATAACACACATTCTTGTTTATAGTCTTCAGAAATCAGTTTAAATGCTATAGCACATGTAATTCAAAATACAGAGTTAAGTAGCAGTATTGCAGATAAAGATGTAAATGCAGTCACCGTATGTAACATGTAGATTTCCACACCAAACATAAAGCAAGCATTTGCAATGTCTCAAATTCACATTATTTCAAATACAGATGTTCAGAATGTAATAAATTCTAGTTTACATGTAATTGAAAATACAGAGTTAAGTCAGAGTATTGCAGATACAGATATCAACACAGTCAGTGAATGTAGCATGCAGCTTTACAGACAAAACCCGATGTAAGATTGGCAATGTCTCAAGTTCATGTTATTTCAAAAAACAGGTGTTCGGAACATAAGAAATTCTATTTTATTATTTTCTTAAATCAGTGCAAATATTGCACTGAGGGGAGATAAAGAGGGATCAGAATGAAGATTTTGATCAGCTTGATAAGGTAAATATCTGCATAAATGATATTTAGACCAGCACAAAATAACGAAGAAATGCATACCTTAGCTTAAGCCAATGTTATTACTACTCTTTTAGGGCAAAATAAAGAAGAAACACATAACGTAGCTCAAGTCAGTGTTGTTGCTAGTTCTATAAAAAAGGATTTTCAACTTATCTATAAAGGGTGTGGCAGTCCAGCAACAAACCAGATTATTTATCTGTCACTGTTTAAGGTTGAGAAAAATTACAATATTTCATTGTTTATAGAAAAGAATTTATGGAATAATGTACTGATTAATACAGACACATCAATTTCAGTTAAAAGTAGACCTCTTCTTAAGGACACTGGTAAAGCTATGTCAGGATTTGAAGGGTCAAATGTTACAGCAGTGTGCAGTGTTTTAGACTTCAGTAACAAGATTTTATGGAAAAATAAAAATGCTACATAATGTACTGCAGTGAACGCAGATGACACTTGTAAAAATTTGTGTGCAGTAGATTGTGCAAATGTACAGTATTTGAAGAATTGATTACAATAGGAACACACAGATTATGGGTAAAAGATAAAATAAATTCCAGTTCAGCTGGCACAAGTACAGACATTCAAATTACATTTTCAGAAGCAGTCCCCAGAATTCAGTAAACTTCCATGCAGGAATAGCTTAATCCTGCATGGAAGGGACCATTCCCATGCAGCACAGCAGCGTGTCATGCATATTCATGAAGGCATGCTGCCATGCTGCAAAATGCACATGGTTCTGTGAACAAGTGCAGAGTGTGTGTCTGAGGGAAGTGCTCTCACAATACGCATGCCCCCTGCACACCAGAATTGCCGTTCATCAATTTTAAAAGAGTGAGAATGTTCGTAACACCCCCGACCCATCAGGGTAAGAAATCTGGTCAAAGCCATAAGGGACAATCATCTCTACCAAGGCAAAATTTGATAGAATAACAGATGTAGCATAAGCACATAGTGCACACCTCCCAACCCAACAGAGTAAGGAATGTGGACAAAGCCATAAGGGACAATTGTCCCACAAAGCAGAAAGTTGATAGAATAACAGGTTCAGCATTAGCATGTATATTCTGAAGGGTACAAATAAAGACACAACAAATATTTTTTTTTATACATGCAATAAAGTTTAAGCATAGCTGTGTGGATGTGCCTGTTGCTTAGCTACGCTTAGTCCAGCTTAAACAGCACAAGAGGTTAAATAGCAAGAGACATCCAATATAGTTAGTACTGCAATAGTGTAGTGGTTAGAGCATACACTTTGTAAACAGCCATTCCTGGTTCGTTCCCCACTGTAATCAATTTGCATTTTACATGTGAAAGCAGTACATAAACATTTTTTTATAATTAGCTACTAAATAACATATATTTGCTAACCAGAGTACTGTAGTAGGTTCAGATGTGAGGTGTCAGTTTAATAAAGTTGTGAAACTCCCATATAAACACAAGTGACCCATACAGTATAGTCACACATGATGTCAGGGACAGTAAATGAATTTATAATATGTAATGAATGTTGAATCAATCGTTGCCCGTTCGATTCTCAGTTAGAGCGTCTTCTGTGTAGCGACATGCATGAATGGGCATTCCTTCGTTGAAGGTTGTGCGTTAGGCCTGGCAAGCCAGTATGTAAAAATCTACTGCCAATCATTAGCGGACCGGAGTTCCGCTGTGGCAACCCCTAAATGGGAAAAGCCGAAAGACACAAACAAACAAACAAACAATGAATGTTGAATCAATCCCATACAGCAGATAGTCTATAAAATAAAAAATAAGAAGTGCTAAGCATTGCACAGCTCTGCTTACCAGGTGTAAGCATTGTGTAAATATGACTGCTAAGCAATGAGTAGCCCAGCTAAGTGGATTTGCCCATTGGTAAGCAATGCTGAACCTGCCCCGTTAAGCACTGCCAACCTTACCTAAGCAGGTTTGCCTGTAGCTTAGCTTAGTTCAGCATATTCAAAACCATCCAATCATGGCAAAGGGCAGGAAATCAGATGTATTTAAACCCTGCAGATGAGAATACAGCTCATAACTGGTTGCAGTTTCCCACTGTAGGGAGTATGGCAGGTATTGGCGAGGGCATGTGCTTCCGGCTGCAGCGCTGGTGCATACAGGAGTCCAAGGTCATAGTAAGACTCCTGGTAAAAAAAACATGATGAGAGACTGCTGCAGGGCTAGTACCAGGGCTCCCAATATAAAGTGGAAGCCTGGGATCGTCTCGCCTGTGATCTCACCAGTGCCACTGGTATCACTCAGACTGGTGAGCAGGTCCAACACCACTATGCCAACTCGAAGCAGAGGAAGAGGGAGCTCTTGGATGAGTGGGTCCAAGAAGCAAGGCAGAGGGGTGATGTCCCAGCAGTGTGTAAGTATTCATATCAATAACTCTTTACCAAAGTCCAGTCTGTGTATGTGATGGATAGGTATGCCTAAATATTTTTCTATTCCCTTTACAGCTGCAGCTGAGTGGGCTGTGAATCAGGAAGCCCATGCCAGTAGGTTGCAAAGGCTGTGTCACCAGGCTGGTGAGTAACAATCCTGTTTGTAGTAGTCATACCAAATAAACATAAAGTAGTAGAAAAGTCACCTGGTAGTATAAAAACTGTGTATGGGTTGTACTGAATAAACCAGAGAATATGACAGTAATAGTCTCATATAGGCCATATTTAAATAAAACCATAACTGCCTGGCAATAATGTTCTAAATCCTGGACTGGGTGTGTTTACTCTGCTATTGTATGGCATTTAGTGTTGCATTCTCTGAATAATAATGTTGTGTTAACCACTGTTACCCACACTCTGCTACATAAAAAATATGTCTAGGAATGTCTGTATAAGACTGTTGTAAGTACAAGGTCAGATTGTACAATCAAGAGAGACTTAGACAGAAAACACTGAAGGAACAGACAGTAGTTTCTAAATAGCTCACTCTGATGAAACACAAATTGTTGTATTTTTAGCACAAACAGTCATAGTTCGAATCCTGGGAGTGGTAGTAAGCTGTATGCATAATCATACCTCTCAACTGTACTGATTTTCACAGAATGTCCAGATATTTGGCTCATATTTTTGACCTGTCCCTTTTCTCCCTGGCAAATCACTGGGATGATCTCAGGATTGTAGTCACCAAATAATGACATACATTTGAGTATCAAACTTCAAATCTTTCAGAAAATGTATAGTAAAACAAATCCTGTTACTCTAGCAACTGTCTAAAAGTTTATAAGAGCAATATTCAAAATCTGTCCCTGTTTGTACACCATGTTGTCAAGCTTTATCCACATGTTGTGCATTAAGAGATTGAGAGGTATGTGCATAATTTTAACTAGGAACAATCCTGCTTGTAGTAGTCATACCAAATAAATATAAAGTAGTAGAAAGTCACCTGGTAGTATAAAAACTCTGCATGGGTTGTACTGAATAAACCAGAGAGTATGACAGTAATAGTCCCATATAGGTCATATTTAAATAAAACCGTAACTGCCTGGCAATAAAGTTCTAAATCCTGGACTGGTTCTGTTTACTCTGTTATTGTATGGCATTTAGTGTTGCATTCTCTGAATAATAATGTTGTCTTAACCACTGTTACCCACACTCTGCTACATAAAAATATGTCTAGGAATGTCTGTATAAGACTGTTGTAAGTACAAGGTCAGATTGTACAATCAAGAGAGACTTAGACAGAAAACACTGAAGGAACATACAGTAGTTTCTAAATAGCTCACTCTGATGAAACACAAACTGTATTTTTAGCACAAACAGCCATAGTTCGAATACTGGGAGTGGTAGTAAGCTGTATGCATAATCATACCTCTCAACTGTACTGATTTTCGTAGAATGTCCAAATATTTGGCTCATATTTTTGACCTGTCCCTTTTCTCCCTGGCAAATCACTGGGATGATCTCAGGATTGTAGTCACCAAATAATGACATACATTTGAGTATCAAACTTCAAATCTTTCAGAAAATGTATATTAAAACAAATCCTGTTACTCTAGCAACTGTCTAAAAGTTTATAAGAGCAATATTCAAAATATGTCCCTGTTTGTACCCCATGTTGTCAAGCTTTATCCACATGTTGTGCATTAAGAGATTGAGAGGTATGTGCATAATTTTAACTAGGAATTTGGGAATATGTGTAGAAACAGTCAGGTAGTGTTAACAAAGGTTCCCTCTACAGGTCTACCAGGTAAGAGAAGTAGATTTTAGCTATAAGACAGTTGAAGTATACACTATGTACAAACATACCACTGCCCAAACCAAGGCCATAGGGTATTGTAATAATACCTGTAGAGTAATGATTAGAGCAATGATCATTAAAGTTGTGAGTACTGCAAGGATATACAAGTTGTTAATTGACATCTATCTCCCCCACCCCATCATATCTGCAACCATAATCTAAACACACAAATCAGTGGGTATGTTTACACCAAACCTGCTGTTGGGACATATGTCCTATTGTTCAACAAATATTGAAATATGTTTCTATTAATGTTCCATGTTGAAATATTATCACTGGTGGTCTGTTGCTATCAATGTAACCTGCATGCTATTGTAATGGCCACTGTGGTTCCATATATGCATGTGATCTGTTTGCTGTGCAACTGTTCCAAATCTGTTGTTTTGGGTTAATGGGAATATCTATGCATGCTGTTAGGGAATATCTATGCATGCTGTTATAACTAATCCTGGATCATGTTGACTATTACTAACCCACATATGTTCTAAAACTGTAACACCATAGCATGTTTGGGAAGGCCGATCCTAGTGGACCCACCTCTCCCACCTCATCTGGCTGTGGCACTTGGCCCCAGCACATCTGGGACCCATCCTGGGACCTCCTCATCTGCTGGTCCTGCACCACCTTTGGGTGGAACCACCTCAGGGGATGGGGCTCGTCCCCCTGGGAGTGGGCATGGACAGGATCCTGTCACCCTTAGCCAGGTCCAGGGTTTGGTGCATAGTGAGCTCCGAAAGGAGTTTGGAGATCTGCTATGCCAGCTTGAGGGCCATGTGGCACAATTGGAGGGTCAGCCTACCCTCCTACTCAGTCCACAGAACAGCCACTTTCGGGGCCATGAAGGTGCAGTGGTGACTGCCCATGGGAGGGGACCTCAGTCCCACTGTTGACATTTAGGAGCTCATGGGCTTTTGGTTTACACAAACCCCTCCCTGTCCAAGGTGTTTACCCCCCACATGTGTCATATACTGCCCCTGTATGCTGTCTTGTCTACCTTGTCTGTCTTCCTACTCAACCTACCTCCTCAAATATACCTACTATCCTTCCCCAACATCCCACTTTCACATTAAACAAAAGGGGGCAATCTGTTCCCCCCAAAAAATTCTCCCCATACATAGCTGTCCATTTCACACACATGTCCACTGGACACATGTAATCTGATCTAATTGACTTTCATAGGTTCATAGGTTCATACTAGGCTATCTGCCCTAGGGCATTTAAAAGCCTAGCCAGAATGTGTTTGGCTTTCGCCACCCATTTTAAATTTATTTTGCTATGCCCTTTTTCGAGGTTAGTATACTGTGCCTCTGTCTAACAATGACACAGAAGTGATACCCAGGGTAAACCTACGATCTCCCATCCACTCATCAAGATTCCTCTTGAAGAGAGTCAATGAGGGACTCTGCCTAACCTGGACTGGGATTTTATTCCAGAGTGAAGGGAGCCTCTGGGTTATGAATCTGTCCCACCAGCATGTCCTATTTATTTCTGTGCTGAGGTTCAAGTCTCTCGAGCGCGTAGCTCAATGGGATTTGGATTTTCTGAGGTGCAGCATGTCCATTAATTCCGGGTTGGACATGGCTTTATATGTCAGGCACAGATCGCCTCTGAACAGGTGGTATGCCACTGAGTAGAGCTGGAGTTTCTTTAACCGGGCAGCATATGGCATCTGTTTGAGCCCTTTGATCCTCTGTGTGAGGTACTTTTGGGTTCTTTCCAGTTGCTGCAGATGTCTGGTAAGGTACATCCCAAAAGGGGCATTGTACTCAATTATGGGCCTGATGAGGGATAAGTAAAGAGGCACGATGACGTCCCCTGATCTAGATGTGAATCCCTTCATGATTAGGTGGGCTATATAAAATGTTTTTCTAACCACTTTGGCCACGTGGTTGTCAAATGAGAGATTGCTATCAACTTGGGTCCCCAGGTCCCTAATTACTTCTTCTGTACTTAATGGATTACCACCTATGTGGTAATTTGTGGGCACTTTGTTTTGCCAAAGGGATGACTATACACTTTTGGCATTTAGCTTGAGGCCATGGCTCTGGCACCAGTTGTCTGTTTCTATGAGGCCCTTTTAGAGGATGCTTGTGTCGGCTGGAGAGTCGATTATGGCACCCAGTTTGCAGACATTTGCGAACTTGGTCAGCCACAGTCCTTCCATGTTGGCCTGTACCTCCGAGAAATATATACCGAACAAGAGAGGTCCCAGGACTGAGCCTTGTGGGACACCACTTGTAACTGGTTTGGAGTCTGACATGGCTCCAGCAATTCTAACCATGTGGGTTCTGTCCTTGAGCAAATTTGCAATCCATCTAGTGACATAGGGGTTTATATTTAAGCTGGTGAGCTTATCTATAATGCCCGAGTGGGGTATTGTATTGAAGGCTTTTGCGAGGTCCAGGTAGGCTGTGTGGACCACCTTCCCCTCGTCAATGGCCTTGGTGACTGTTTCAAAGAAATCAACCAGGTTTAAGAGGCAGGATCTGCCCTTAACAAAGCCGAACTGGGTAGGATCCAGTGTTTGTAGGTCCCCAATATCATTATTTATGAGGTCCATGATGATCCTTTCCATAGCTTTGCAGACCAAGCTAGTCAGGCTTATAGTGTCCAGGATCCGTTGAGGCACCACCTTTATGGAGAGGGACCACTGTTGCTGTACGCCACTCTTTGGGCACATATCCTGTAGTAAGGCTGAGATTGAACAGTAGTTTTATGTTTGGGTTTAGCTCTTCTTGGAGTTCATGTAGGACAGCCGGGACACCGTCTGGTCCCATTGATGCTGTGTTTTTTGCTTTGGAGAGGGCGGATCTTACCTGAGCATCTGAGATGTCAGGGGGGCAGCACTCTGCTGGGATAGATATTTGCCCTTTTGGTGGGAGGGAGGAGAAGTTTGCTGAACCTGTCAGCTAGGATGTTGGCAATGTCTGTGGGTTCGATGTATTTTTGTCATTTTGGACTAATTCTGAGCATATCTGGGAATTACCACCCAGGTTCCTAACATAACTAAAGAAAGCCTTGTGATTATCCTTAGTGTCCTGTGCAATTTTCTCTCGAAGCTGGCCTTAGACAATTTTATGTGTGCCCGTAGTTTTTGCTAATACTGATCAGTGATGCCTTCCCTTTTTGGGATTTTGCTCTATCATTTAGTAGCTTCCTCCTTCTATTGTATAGTTTGTTTATGGCTGGGGTCCAACAGACAGGATGTCTGCCTTTGGAGGATTGGGTCTTGGTTTTATTTGGGATCGCATGATCCATGCATTCCTGAAGGTGTTCATAGAATGCGTTTATAAAGGATTCTGCGGTCTGGGCCGTATTTTCCACAGGCCCGGGGGCTTTGAAGGATTCCACCTCAGTTTTGAGGAGTGTGAAATTTGCTTTAGAGAAGTTTTTCACTGTGGTTGTCTGAGCAGGGGGTGGGATCTGGATGTGAATATCCAGTGAGATTAGTTTATGGTCTGATCTTACCAGTGAGGGATACACTTCTGGTCTGGAGCATAGAGTCCCCATGTTGGTGATGATCAGGTCCAGTATGTTTTCCCCTCTTGTGGGAGTGGTAACAAGTTGTTCCACAGCATTTGAGTTGATAAATTCTAGGAACCTTTGGGCTAGGGTGTTGGAGCTAGAGTAATGCTCCCAGTCTATATTTGGGAGTTGAAGTCGCCCAATATAATGGTGTTTGGAGAGACCTTCATATTTTCCAGTGTTCTCAGGAAGGCCGAGTGGGGTTCCTGGGTTTGGGAGGGTGGTCTGTAGCAGGCTATAAACTGGAAGGCAGTTTTACCCACTGTTAGTTGCACATGGATAGTCTCTGATGCTTCGTGCTTTGCCACCAACCTGGAGGTGTGGGTATCTTTGATGAATATCGATACTCCCCCTCCTTTTGTGGTTCGGTCCAAGTTTTGGGGCTGAAAAGTATGGTATGAGGTATAACCTGGTAGTACTGGGGTGCTCTCGGGAGCCCTGAACCAGGTTTCTGTTACTGCACAGATATCGATGTTCTCCATGCTAAGGAGAGTTTCAAGTGCGTGCATCTTGAGGTTTAGACTTCTGGCGTTGAGTAGCATTACTCTTAGTTTCTTATCCCTTGTGATACCTATGGAGGTGGGTTTGTCTTTTGAGGCACTATGGGGGTAGCAAGCAACTTTGCCAATATCCGAAAGCCCAGGGGTGACAGGTGCAAGCCGTCCCTAGTGAAGCATAGTGGCTTGTCGAGCATATCATCCCAAGCTGACAGACATTGGATCCCCTTTGAATGACACCAGTACTTAAGCCAATTGTTGAAATTGATCATCTTGTCTTCATACTGTGGCATCATTTTTTGTGAGGGTAAGATGCTACTCAAGGTCAGGGTCATACCGGCCTGGGCTACATGCTCAGAGAGCTCCTTTATGTCTCTTTTCATGCAGTCCAGGGAGGTACATCTCAGGTCATTCACACCAGCATGGACAATGACTGAGTCATATTTGTACTTGCCTTGGAGTGACCTGAGTGCTTGTGTTATGTGGCGGATCCTAGCCCGATAGGCTGCTCACCGTGACCTCTCCTTGTTCAGCCTGGTGAGGGACATCAGTGTGCCTGACGATAGAGTCACCTATTACAAGTGTATCAGGTGTGTTGTTTAGTCTTAAGGGCTGTGACTGTTCAGCACACTGGCTTTGTGAGATATGTGTTGCACGTGTTTTGTTTTGGGGTAGCGGCTGCTTGGGTGTCTGCTTTGGAGGTCTCTGCTGCTTCGGCAGATCTTTATTTAGAGCTTCCGAGTATGTTTTTGTGTGATTATGTGTTTGGTTTGCTGTTGTGGTAGGTCTATGTGAGACTGGAATTGTAGTGAGTGTGGTTTCCTTCTCCTCCTGACTGGTTATGCCAGTACTGAGTTGAGAGAGCTTAGCCTCCAGTTTGGCTATATGGTTGCATCTCTCACATGTGTTGGAATTTGTTGGGAGGAGGAGAGGGTTGTCTGTGTACATGAGGCAGTTGTAACATTGCCTCAAGATTCCCAGATTCACCAGCTGGACCGGAGAGGAGATTGACAACTCACCTTTGGACATGCTAGAATAATATTGGGAATTCCTTAATAATTGAAAACAAGGGCCAGTGGGGAGTGAGGGTGTAGTGCTTTTAATTTTTAGTGCTGACTTATATAATTGCTTTAGTGAGCAAGTGCCAGGTAACTTAAGTGCAATGTGTTACAGGTAACTTAAATGCAAAAATGACAAACAGTAACTTTAAGTACAGTAAGCAATGCAGATATCACTAGTGATCCACAGAAGCACTGAGAAGCCGTGTATTAGGTGGAATTAGCATTCCAGGGAAATAACAAGCGAACAAACAACAAGCATATAAACAAAGCTAGATTCAGCAGGCCTGGATCTAGTCTATGCTACAGCAAACAAGGTGTACCAATTTCAGTAAGATACAGTTCACATATTCAGGCACTATAAACCTTTAACCAGAAATTCCCAGCTCAGAAGGGCAGAGTCCAGCCTCTTCTCCCACAAGAGTGCAGACCACAAACCTTCTTAATGTAAAATAACTGGCCTGAAGCCCAAGTGCTTAAACCAGAACTAATACACTTTAAGAATAACAGACACTGGGCTCCCAATCAGCAGTTCCCAACTTAGAAGGATGAAAGCTACCTGTCCTGCCACCACAGTGCATGCCACAAAACTTCCTAATGTATAACAACTGGTCTGAAGCCCAAGTGCTTAATCCAAAAGACTTAGAATGATAGCTACACTTTAATCAAGTTACTACCAAGCAGTAATAAATACAATTGAATACTTTAGAGAATGCCTGGATTAGTGCTCAAGTTACACAAACAAAGCTAGATCCAGCAGGCCCAAATCCAGTCTATGCCACAGCAAACAAGGCGCACCAACTTCAGTAAGAAGCAGTTCAGATATGCATGCACTATAAGCCTTTAACCAGAAATTCCCAGCTCAGAAGGGCAGAGTCCAGCTTCTCCTCCCACAAGAGTGCAGACCACGAACCCTCTTAATGTAAAATAACTGGCCTGAAAGCCCAAGTGCTTAAACCAGAAATAATACACTTTTAGAATAACAGACACTGAGCCCTCAAATCAGCAGTTCCCAACCTAGAAGGATGTAAACACATTATTGTTGTCCTCGCTCCTCTCTCAGGGGTTTGAGTGTCCAAATATACCTCCAAATGCAGTATATATGCACAGCTGTTGCTGTAGAAGAAATGGACAGCTATCAACCTTTCCTACACCCGTCCTGCACATCCCTAGCTACTTTCCATATTGTCTTTCCCTCATATTTAACCAGAGGTAACATTGCTTACCGCCACGCAAACCTGCTTACAACTGCTTAAAAGTGCCTTAATCACTCTGTATCCAACAGCCCTTGTTCTGCCCAGCAACAAAATAATCAGCCCTGCCCAGTCTTGAACCCAGGAACCTGTACACCATAGTCATAGCAATCTACTACTACTCCATCAGAGCTGTACTACTGAACATTTTTTTAAATATATCATTCAATACAGGTATAGAATACTATGGAACAAACACTGTGGAACCAGCATGCTTATAATATATAAATATACAAATATAGATGTGTATGGTGATAGATGCATATGAAAAGTGTATACATCAGATATATGTAGCTGTACATATGAAATTACACATATAGGATATGTAAGGATATGTACATATATTTCATAAAATAATATAAATAATATAATGTGTTGATATCAAACAAGAAATATACTGATATATCAATAGTCATATATTAAAAAAAAAAAAATATATATATATATATATATATATATATATATAGATATATATATAGAGAGAGAGAGAGAGAGAGATATATCTATACAAGGATAAATATATATTAACATAATATATACATATATATATAAATATACATCTAGGTCAATATATGCATATACATACATATATATATATATATATATATATATATATATATATATATATATATATATATATATATATATATATATATATATATATATATATATATATATGCACACAGACATACATATACATACATAAATATACAGATATAGATATATATATGCATACACACACACACACACACACACACACACACACACACACACACACACACACACACACACACACATATATATATATATATATATATATATATATATATACATACATACACACACACACAGACACACATATGAAATATATAAATATATATATATATATATATATATATATATATATATCTGTGCATAACATATACTGCAGTTATACCCATCACCATACCTCCCCACTCCTAAGTGCAAGAGATCTGGACAAAGGCTGCAAAATGTGGGGGGGGGGCAATGGACTAACACTAGGGACACAATGTACATCCTGGAGGTATAAATGTAGAATGTCACTACAGGAACAGGGTGTGTGTCAGCATACATGTTCAGAAGGATGTCAGTTATGAAACTGTAATGTATTTCATCATATGCTGACAGACATCGTCACATGATCACAATGATTCACCACAGGAAGGAATAAAATTATACTGTTCAACAGACCAGAAATAGTGACAATAAACATGGACAGTCTGGAACAATCTCGCCAGTGACAGGTATGCTCAGAAAAGCTTAGTGCAAGAAAGCATAACCAAGCCTGGCAAAGGGGGGACCATGAAAATGTGGACATATCTGACATACTGGTATAGATGAGCTGACACGTGTGATACGGTAACACTCCCCTGTCTGTTCCAGCATCTATTGAGTAGAATAGCACAAGTCCAAAACCCAGTGACTTCCCAGGAGTTAGTCATGTAAATCTTCACATCCCACCACTGATGTGTCAGACATACACAATGTTTATGTGGGCCAGGCAACACTACACATCTGCCAAATATCTGGACATAACATCACATTAGGGAAAATACACTGAGCTGCTAGCCATGTCACCAAGCAATATCCGAACTATAGACAGACTGACACAACAAAAAAGCAGTCTTGCTATGGGGGAATGCACATGTAATTGCAAATATACCAGGCACTCCAGGGATGTAACAGCACTGAGAAAGAGACACCAGTGTGAACGTGCGTACAGTATAAGGAGTGTGTAAACCAAACTGTTAGCATGTTTGATACTCACACACTACCCCTACATATAATGGCCCAATACACAGTGTAGCTTGATGTCTGACTGTGTTATGGGGCATGTCACAGTCTTACCCTTCAAAAATGTAACACTTGATAGAGCACCAGAAACTGCATCTGTATGCAAAGGCAGATAGTAAAGGAAACATAGCACTTACATCTACACCAACCCCCAAGAAATATATTCAGAATACACTGCTACACAGTCCTAACAGCCTGTCAACAATAGCCAGAAATACAAAGACCTCCCAACTGTACACACTCCCAAAGAATGTCAAGGCCTTGTCATCATATATAAAGACTCTTACACATACAATGTCTGGCAGTCTGATACCTAACTGGGGTGATATTATGAATTACATCACAAAATAATGATATACCATATATCTATGCCTCTGACTGCATGATATATGGACAATGTTTGACATACTCATGGAAAGAGGCCTAAACACAGGTCCAGGATGGAGATATTGCTGTTATAAACTGAGAAAGTAGCTGGTGTAGGTCTAATCCTATCCCCTTTTCACACACAGTGCAAATGTGAACATCCCACACTCTGCTGTGTCCATACCTGAATCCTGCCTGTCTGTACAATCCCACTGTCTGCAACCAATATAATGTAGCCAGTCACACTACCCTCCTGTAGACTTTCCATATCACTCATAATGGTACTTGTCTGTCACAAATAACTCCTAACTCCCCTCCCCACCACACACAACCTGCCTGTACACTCTTGTACACCTCTCCTCCACACTGCCCATGACTCTGAACTGGTGTTCCCAAGTAGTTAGACCTATCCACCTTCCAAACTGTACTCCCTGCATTGTCACTATTCCTCTATCCCCCACCCCATTCACACACATGTATTCTTACTTAGTCCTGCTGACTGCTCTACAACATAACCCCACCTCCCCAGGGTCTTCCCAGCCTGTCCCCTAATCTCACTACTGACTACAATGTCATCTGCAAACTGCACAGTCAACAGGGGCCCCTGTCTGATCATGTCTGTCAACCTGTCCCTCACCACTGCAAATGTGAAAGGACACACAGCTGACCCCTGATGTACTCCCACCTCCACCTTAAATCCACCTGTCATGTCAGAACCAGTAATCACTGCTGTCACACTAGCCTCCTACATATCCTGTGGTGTCTGACAGACTCCTCTGGCACCCCTGACCTCCACATACAATACCACAACTACTCTCCAGGCAGCATGTCATATGCTCTCTGTAGGTGCACATAGACACAATGCAGCTACACCTCAGCCTCAGAGCTCCATCAACACTTGTGGATCAACATTTGCATCTGTACTGCTATTACCTGGCATGAAACCATACTGCAAATCATCAATCATCACCATGTTCTCAACCTAGCTGTCACCACCCTTTACCATTACCTCATCCTGTGACCGAGCAATGTTATCCCTCACTTGTTACTACAGCTCTGCAGACCACCCTTGTTCAGATAAGCATTACCCATACATATTCGCCAACATCTCACACATCCTCTCACTTTCCAAGATTACAGTAAGCAATCCAGTTAAAAATACCACTGCCAGGTCTCAGAAACACCTCCAGGCATCCACAGGTATGTTACCTGGAACAATAGCCTTTCCACTGTTAAACTCCCTCATAGCTATCCTTGCATTCTCCTTAATAATCTGTTACACCTCCTGATTACCATAACCACCTCAGCCAACCTTCCCTCCCTCCCCCATTTTCCTCATGGAACAGGCCATCAAAGTGATGTTTCCATGTGTTCTAAACACACTCCTAGCTTGTATGTTTCACCCATATTCCTTTATCACCATTTTGTGCTGCACATCCTTCTTAGCTTTGTGCCTCTGTCTAGCCAATAGCTACAGGCCCTATACACCATCCGTGCTGTCCAACATTACATACAACCCTACACTCTACATCTGTATGTCAGACTCCACATCCATAGCCATGTCTAACACTCTCTTTGCCATGCACCCCTTCTCTTTCTACTCATGTCTGCTCTGTACATCTGTCTGTCAATTCCACTTCTCCTTTGCCAACACCTTTCTTTGCATAGTCTCCTGTACGTCTTCATTCCACCACCACATGTGTAGGAGCAGTCACCATCTGGGCAGCATGTCAATCTGTGTCTGATTGAGCATAGTAGGTCACAGGTGCATTAATGTAATGCTGAGTATGAGTAAAAATTGGACAAATCCACTGAGGGCAATTGGAAGGCCATCCCCATATATGTTTGCGGTCTCACAGGCAAATATCCAACCCACCCTGTAATGGAGGTCAGTCACAGCACATACACATACACCATAGCTAAAGACGACCAGCTTCGGACAGGTTTAGGACAAACATCACCCCCCCAGGCTCAACATCAGTATAGAAGGATATGCACACCACACACACACCCCTACCTTCACCATTAATCAGGTGCAGACTGCCTACTTACACATAATGCTATGCATGTCCATACAATTCTGCTAGGTACTGGAGTATTATTTGATGTAATGTTGTGGCTACCGATACTCATTACTAGAGAGCTGTCTCTGTAAAGAACTATGGACAATGTCTGATGTCCTGTGATGTTTTTTTCCCTGTTTATGTCTTTCAGGTGTGATGCAGAGACGTCCAGCCTATGATGTCCAGGAGACAGCAGCCATAACTGAGGCCATCCTGGAACACTACCATGTCCTCTTCAGTCGGAGTCGCTAACATCAGCAGGAGAGGACAGCCCTCTGGGAAGACTTCACACAGAGAGGAAACACCTTAGGGAACCATGGCCATATGTACGAACAGGTCAGGCACAGAGCAACTGACCTGATTCGATGTGCATCGCAATGGGCTGCTGCTGTGGTGAGGGACCGTTCCGTTACTGGTGGGAGGCCAGCCAGAGAGGTCCCACTTACAGCAATGGAGGAGCTCCTTGCCAACCTTGGGATGGCCCACAGAAAACAACCACTACAAGATGTAGCTGTCATGGAGGCGGGTGCCACCCAGGGAACCAGCAAGGCACATCCAGGTTAGGATAAAGTCCACATCAGTGTACTGAGGTTACATTTCAACTGTGTAGTAACAGTCTTTAGATGCAGATGTCATTGCAAAACAGAGCACTGAGTGGGGTTTAGTAATGCACACATCTGCCCATTTCAGGTGAAGAATAGCAAATAGTGTAATATCATAGTGTAGACTGTACCTGTGCATACATGTAGCATTGCTCCTGGACCGATGGCTATTGTGAAGCTGCTGACAGTACCTCTCCCTCACATTACCTAGGTACCTCTCATCAACATGAGGCACAGCAGCCTGAGGCTGGTAAGTATGAGATCTTCCTGTTGTGAATTACCAGTACCCCAGGCATTTTAAGATCATGCATGTGGCCATGCGCTGAACTGTTAAAGTCAGCAAATTGCATGTACCTGCAAGATCACCTATTTTTAATTTCTCCAAGTCTTGTGGGTTTCTAATACCATGACGGGAATGGACCCCATTCCTAAGTCAAAGTACGATTAAAGTTCATGAAATTAGTCTTATTTCACTCGTTGATGTTAGACAAAAGGGCTCTTCGCAGCACCTGTGGTGGGGTTCACTGCATGATATCACAGGGGCCTATTTGCATGAGATCTCACATATCAGTAGCATAACTCACAAACCTATTATTGCAGGACATCTGGATAATGGTTGCCAAAATGTGGGATAGAACAAACATGGTGTATACAGTACTGTGAGACAGTGTATATAAAAGGTGTACACACCTGTCACAATGCCAAGTATGTGTGAGATATGACAATGTGAGCACAATACACAAGACCAAAGCCATGCAACCTGTCATGTGACCTATAATCTGTACAATGCAAATGTGAAACATATAACTCTGTTAGGGGAACATGTATGTGGAGTGGAAACAATCCAAGAAGTAGGATGCATATGCGTGGACAGGAGGAAGCTCATACTGGGGTATATCAGCATGTGATACAACCATGTCAGTTGATCACATTGGGTACACACCTGCCATCAGTCATGGACTCCTGCAGTACCTGCATATAACAGTCACCTCACATACCAGGATTATCCCAACACAGACCCACAATTGCCTGCTACAGCAAAAGACATGGTTTGCATACAGTCTAACATGCTGCAAAGGGATTGAACCCTATGGACACATATATACAGCATTGCATATGCCATGGAACACAGTGCAGATAGTCATCAAAAGGTGTACAAGAGATGGTGCAACAGTGATAGTTTGAAAAAGTGGATATCCCTACACATATGTTGGGAAAATCATCCCAGAAATGTCCAGGGAGGCTGCCAGGAGCCATACAGCAACAGTGAAGGGGTATCAGACATCTCTGGCAAGTACTGGGTGTGTACTACATGAGACAACAGTCTTCCATGGACTCCACATGTCTTGGGTATAGGGTGTGTTTTGATGATGGCAGCTGTTCCTCACAACACACAAAAGCTAGTTCTGGCTAACGTCTGGAAAACAATACATCAGCTTTTCAAAACGCATATGTGTAAATATGTGAAGATGTTATGAGACCAGGATTGAACTCTCTTTGTGTACAATTTGGTCATGTTAGTTTGGGACAGTAACAGCACTGCACAACAGCAGAACAGCACTACCCACACAGTGAAACAGGGTGATGGCAGTGTCCTGCTTTGGGTTTGCTGTCCACCAGCTTGAACTGGGGATGCAGCAAATTTGGATTGTATTATGACCACTTCCAAATGCCAGTCCCTTGTGGCTATGATCTGTCTGGTGTCTGCCACATAGCTGTGGATGGGGAGGTATCCCAACATTGCACACAACAATGGCCCACACCCTACATCCAAATGAACAAAAGGATGGATTCACAAGAAGACAATCAACAGTCTGCTGTGGCCAAGCCAGAGGCCACACCTACATACAAAACACAGTCTGTGTGTTGACCTGACAAGTGCTGTGCACAGGAGATGGCCTTGAAATGGACAGATTTGGAGTTGTTTGTCAAGGGAGAGTTTGCAAACATTGCCATGTTGAGATGTGCCATGCTGAGAAATACCACCCCAAGAGGACTGACTACTCTACTGAGAGCAGCAGATGCTTTACCAAAGTATTGGTTTATGGGTGTGCACCTTCTGCAAGCCAGCTCTTGTAATACTAACATGTACGATATGCCATTCCTACCTGATGTGTATGTTTCTCATTCAGAATGTACAAGTTACATGTCATACGAAATGGTGGAAATCTCATGGCAATATTCATGTGGTCTCATGTGATATGTCACAAAACCCTTGCATGTTAAGAGGGGTGTGTACACTAACTATATCCACTGTCAGTTTGTGAAGTTGTTTGAGGAAATGCCCTTGTTTTCAGATACATGTATTGCAGGTTATAAGTGGAAATCACAGTATGACATTAAACATAGGGTCACCAATCCACTGGTCAAACGAGTAATGTACCAGACCAACATAGGAGGTATGTGCAGCAGACAGGGAGTATGACCCACATATCAAAATAGTTGTGAAAACTCTGCACAGTTTGTAGTTATGTTCCCTAGGTTTTGCCACAGTGCTATACCGGTAAACAGCACTGATGTCTACATGGGAGGAGTGTGTTCTAGGTGAAGGCTCAACACCTACTAAAGGCATTCACACATCCCAGTGGTGTAAAGTAGTAGTAAAACTAAGTTGAAAGGTATGCACTGCATGATGTTGAGGGCCTGTCTAGAGTGTGTCTGTTGTGGTCTGGGTGTGTGTAATGACTGTCACCCTTTGTCTAATGTGAGGTCTGTGTAATGCCTATGGGCCACCTTGTGTATGTGAGTATGTGTGTTTGTGTGTTTGTGTGTGAGTGTGTGTGTGTGTGTGTGTGTGTGTGTGTGTGTGTGTGTGTGTGTGTGTGTGTGTGTGTGTGTGTGTGTGTATGTTTGTCAGTGATTGCATGAGAGTGAGTGTGTGAGAGTGTGTATATATGACAGCAAACTGTATAATGATGTTAGTAATGTACATATCTTGTCTTTTCCTCACAGGTGTGAATGGTGGTCCCAGTCCCTCCTGCTATACAGGTGATGTTAGCTTGTTTGGCGACTCTGACCATGATGACAACCATAGTGGGGCACAGGTGGGATTGTCATGGGCTGCAGCTGGGTCACCAGTTGGCATTCCACCTTTGTCAACCCCATCCCTGCACACTGTCACAATGCCCACACATTGCCCATCACCAGTGGCCACAAGTGAAGGACAGCCGGGTGCAGGCACATGACATGCAAGTATGGACACTATGGCAAGTGAGCAGCCAGCCACTAGCCATAGCCAGACTGCTGGGGAGGACGCATACAGGCAGATGGGCAGGGGTGGTTGAAGGAGGATTGTTGCCTATATAAGCCTAGCCAAAAGGTACCCTGGCTTTCGCCACCCAAAAATTATTTTCCTGTGCCACTGTCTAGCAGAGCCACAGAAGTGATCCCCGGGGTGAATTTCCTATCTCCCATCCAATTATCAAGATTTTTCTTCAAGAGTTCTAATGAGGAGCTTTGTTTGATATAGATATGCAGTCTGTTCCAAAGTATGGGAAGTCTCTGGGACAGGAATCTATCCCTCCAACATGTTCTGTTTATTGCGGTGACAAGGTTTAGGTCCCTAGAGCATGTAGATCTTAGGGATTGGGATTGCTTTAAGTGGAGCATGTCTAAAAGCTCTGGGTTTGACATAGCTTTGTGTGTTAGGCAGAGATTGCCTCTGAGTAGGTAATATGAGATGGAGTAAAACTGCAGTTTTTTGAGACGGTCTGCATAGGGCATCTGTTTGAGGCAGGTAATCCTCTTTGTGAGGTATTTCTGTGGCTTTTCCAGTTGTTGTAGATGTCTTGTGAGGTACATACTAAAAGGGGCATTGCACTCTATAATGGGTCTAATGAGTGATGAGTAGAGGGGAACAATGACCTCTTTTTTCCTGGATGAGAAACCGTTTGTGATGAGGTGTGCCACATAGCAGGATTTCCTGACTACTGTGGAGATGTGATTATCAAAGGAGAGACTACTGTCTACCTGTGTCCCAAGTTCTCTTATCACACTTTCAGTGTTACGTAGACTACTGCCTATGTGGTAGTTCATGGGTAGAGAATTTTTACCAAAAGGGATGACAATGCACTTTTTGGCATTGAGCTTGAGGCCATGGCTTTGACACCAGGCATCTGTCTCAGTGAGGCCCTTTTGTAGGATGTCCACATCTTTTGGAGTTTTGATTATGGCTCCTAGTTTGCAGTCATCTGCAAACTTCATTAGCCAAAGACCTTCTGTGTTAGCCTGTACTTCAGAGAAGTAGATACCAAACAGGAGAGGACCCAGGACTGAACCCTGTGGTACTCCACTTGTCACTGGTCTGAAGTTAGATTTGGAGTCTGCTACTTTCACAGTGTGGGTTCTGTCAGTGAGCCAGTTGGCAACCCATCTTATGACATATGGATTTATACCTAGTTTAGTGAGTTTATCTATAATTCCAGAGTGAGGGATGGTGTTGAAAGCCTTGGCGAGATCTAGATAGGCTGTGTGAACCTCCTTACCCTCATCTACGGCTTTGGTGACTGCTTCAAAGAAGTTTATCAGGTTTAGGAGACATGATCTGCCTTTTATAAACCCAAACTGGGTAGGGTCCTGAGTTTGGAGATTACCAATGTCATTGTTTATATGTTCCATGATGATACATTCCCTAGCCTTGCAGACCAGGCTCGTTACGCTAATGGGGTGGTGGTTTCTGGGGTCTGGTGGCTCCCCCTTTGTGGAGTGGGATAACTGTCCACTGTGCGCCATTCAGTGGGCACATAGCCTGAGGTGAGGATATGATTGAACATGTTACTTAGGTGGGGTGCCAGTTCATTCTGTAGTTCATGAAGAACACAGCCTGGGATGTTGTCAGGTCCCGTGGATGCTGTGTTCTTGGCTTTGGATAGTGTGTTTTTTGCCTTTGCAGCTGTAACTACAGGGACTTTGCATTTTTCTGGTATAGAGATGGGCCCTTTAGGGGATGACAGGGGGGTAAAGTTAGCACTGAACCTATCTGCCAGGATGTTGGCAATATCAGTTGGTTCTGTATATTTAGTGCCATTGTGCTGTAACTTAGAGCAGATCTGAGTGTTGCCATTGTGATTCTTGACATAGCTATAGCATGCTTTGTGGTTGTCTTTGGAGTCAGTGGCAATTTTGTTTTTGTAACTAGCTTTGGAGGATTTTATGAAGGATCTCAGCTTCTTACTGAGGCTGACCAGGGAGTTTCACCAATCATGGCATTTTACTCTTTTTTTGCAACAGTTTCTTTCTTCTGTTGTAGAGTTTGTTTATGACAGGGGACCACCAGATTGGCTTCCTTTTTTTGGAGGATGGCTTCTTGGTTCTGTTAGGGATTGCATGATCCATGCACTTGTGTAAGTGCTTATAAAGTGCATTTCTGCAGGATTCAGCAGTCATACCTCTATTGTCCGTCAGCATGGGTGTCATGAAGTTTGCCACTTCTGTCTTAAGAAGCGTAAAGTTGGCTTTGGAGAAATTTTTTACTGTGGTTTCCCTAATGAGTGGTGGGGGAGGGATGTGGATGTCTAGGGTGATTAGCTTGTGGTCGGATCTGACCAACGAGGAATTGACCTCTGGTGTGGAGCACGGTTGCCCATGTTGGTAATAAACAGGTCTAGGATATTGCTGCCCCTGGTGGGGGTGTGGATAAGTTGATCCAAGGCATTGGAATTTATGAATTCCAGAAAATGTTGAGCACAAGAGTTGGTACATGGGTAGTTTTCCCAGTTAATGGTGGGGTAGTTGAAATCACCTATTATTAGGGTGTTAGGTTGTACCCTAATATTTTCCTGTGTATCAAGAAATGAGGAGTGGGAATCCTGGGGCATGGTGGGGGATCTGTAGCAAGCTACAATTTGGATTGCAGTCTTGCCCAGAGTTAGTTGCACTTGGATAATCTTGGGTGCATTATGCTGAGCAACTAGCCTGGAGGTGTGGATATCCTTAATGAATATGGACACACCTCCGCTTTTAGTGTTTCGGTCCAGGTTAGGTGGCCGAATGGTGTGGTGTGAATTATAGCCTGGTAATGCAGGGGTACTCCCTGGAGCCTTGAACCAGGTCTCTGTCACTGCACAGATGTCGATGTTCTCCATTTTAAGGAGTGCCTCGAATGAGTACATTTTGAGGTTTAGACTTCTAGCATTGAGTAGCAATACCCTCAGATTCTTCTTGCTTGTACCTGTTAAAGTGGTTAATTTGTCATTTGAACCTTGCTTAAAAAAGGCACTATAGGGGTGACTGGAGCCTTAGCTAGTATCCACAATCCCAGGAGCGACAGGTGCAGGCCATCTCTGGCAAAGCATCATGGTTTGTCGATCATGTCATCCCAGGCAGACAGATATATGATACCCTTAGAATGACACCAGAAGCTTAGCCAATTGTTGAAGTCAATCATTTTGTCCTTGTACTGTGGTATGATTCTGGGTGATGGCAGGATGCTACTCAGGGCTAGGGTCATACCTGCCTGGGCTACAAGATCAGACAGCTCCTCCATGTCCCTTTTCATGTAGTCCAGGGAGATACGTCTCAGGTCATTCACACCAACATGGACAGTGACAGTCATATTTGTACTTGTAGTGGAGTGACTTGAGTGCATGCATCATGTGACAGATCCTGGCACCCGACAGGCAGCTGACAGTAACTTTCTCCTTGTTTAGCCTAGTGAGTGGAACATCAGTGTGCCTGACTATAGAGTCACCTATGACTAGAGTGTTGGTTACATTGTTATGCCTTATAGGCTGTGGTTGAGGGGCACACTGAGTTTGTGGGCTATGTGTCATTTGGTTTGTGTTGGGGGTGGAGGTTGCTTGTGTTTCTGCTTTGGCGGTCCCTGTTGCTTGGGCAGGTTTGTACTGAGAGCCTCCATGAATGTAGGTGTGTGTTTTGTGTTTCTATGTGTGTGTGTTTTGGTGGTGTAGGTTTTGAGGGACTATGTGCTGAGTGTGGTGTGGTGCAAGTGTTTACCTTCTCCTCTTGACTGTCTAGTCCAGTCTTAGGTGAAGAGAGCTTTGCTTCCATTTTGGCTATATAAGTGCATCTCTCACAGGTTGTAGTGTTGGGTGGTAGGAGGAGAGGGTTGTCTGTGTACATGAGGCAATTGCTGCATTGCCCCAAGATGGCCAGATTCATCAGGTAGACAGGAGAAAACACTGGGAGCTGACCCTTATACATGCCTGGATAGGTGCTTATTTGTTAAGTACTAGAAACTGTTTTCCTCTAGGCAGTGAGGAAAGTTGAGTGCTATAATAATTTGTAGCTTATTTAGTGCTTACAATAAGTTCTGAACAAGTGCTGAGCTCAAAGAAACAGTCTTGAGTGCTGAAACTAAAAAACTGGCTAGTTCTAAGAAACAAAATTAAGCTAGAAGCCTTCCCTCCAACACAGAAAGGCTTGGGGGCTTAGAAGCCCACAAATAGTCCTGGACACAGCAAATCTGTATCCAGACTAGACTACCCACAGGCAAGGGCGCCCGCAGGCAGGTGCAAGAGGGTGCACTTGCACCCCCCTGGAATCGGCTGGCCGAGAAAATGATTTTATTTTAATTTTAGAAAAAAGTTGTTTTTTTTTTAAAGAAAGGACATTCCTCTTTAAGAACGCCCTTTGCATCCCGTTTTAGGCGTTGGTACCATAGGGCAAGGAGGAGAGAAGCACCCTCCCACTTTTACAGCTGCAAGACCTGACCCATGCGTGTGCCGCATGCTACATAATTTAAAACACAAAAGTGCGTGGAAAAACAAATGATCGCATCAGTTCCTGGTAGCCACACTAAGTCAACTCCCATGGGTCGGTAAGCTCCATTTCATTTCATTTCTATATGCAGACTGAGCTGTGCTCCATTTAATTTCCTTAGGCAGAGCTGTGCTCCGTTTCATTTAAGGGGTGTAAGCTCTGTTTCATTTCATTTCTAAATGCAGAGTTTTCATTATGAGAGCTGTGCTCCATTTCATTTAAGCAGGCTGTTTAATTTTATTATCAAGACCTGTGTCCCGTTTCATTTAAGCAGGCTGTTTCATTATGCAGAGCTGTGCTCTGTTTCATTTAATCAGGCTGTTTCATTTAAGAATAAAGAACTCCTCAAAGGGGGGAATAAAAGAATAGATATAAACTCTGAGAGCCTCTGAGCTTTATGCACTTTCATTTTAGTTGTCATTGTCAACTACATGATGCTCTTCTTATCAAGTTAATCCAAAGTTAAAAAATACGAGAAACATATCAAAACAAATAAAAGCATAACTATAAAACTGTTAAAAGAATGTTCATACATTTCTACATTTCCTTCTGGAAGTTGGAAAAAAGTGATGCATTTATCATGCTCATTTGCTTGTTAAAATTGACTAATTTGATAATTCTCTGCTGTGGAAAATGAAAAATGCTGGAGACTGAATACAGAGAACTTTTCAGGAAAGTAACTTTCACTGTACATATTCAGACCACAGCACACTGTCATTTAAGTAAGAGTGTTAACTTAAGAGGCTTATTTTTTTCATTGCTGGTTAACTGCTACTTCTGGGTAGATAGAACATAATTCCGATCTGATCAGCATTTTACAGTATAACATTTTAGCTACTCAACCCGCAGTTGCTATTTTATATAACACCAGCATTTTAACACAAAAATAGCTTTAGTATTTAAGAATAGATTGCATTGCTTGTGGACCATAGTTGTAGCAACAATTCCCTGTGCCATTTTATTTGGATATAAAAACAATTAGGCAATGTATTTCTCGGTCCAAACCTGAATTCATTTTCTAACTGTGCTTTAGTAAGCAATTTTATTTAAAGGGTGTGTAAGCTCTGTTTCATTTCTATATGCAGGCATTTCAAGTTAAGCAGGCTGTTTCATTTCATTATGCAGAGTTGTGCTCCATTTCACTTAAGGTGTGTGTGTGTGTGTGTGTGTGTGTGTGTGTGTGTGTGTGTGTGTGTGTGTGTGTGTGTGTGTGTGTGTGTGTGTGTGTGTGTGTGTTGCCCCACTTACTTATACCTGGGGGCTAGAATTACCCAGGTTCAAAGTTTTAACCTTGGGTACAATAGCCTGCATTCTCTATCCACGCCGTCGCCACCAGTCCAGTTGTGATAGGTCCTCGTAAAATGTGTGGTTTTGTGGCAAATCAGTGAGAATGGAATTTACTAAATAATGATAGCCCTTTAAGTTTCAGTCTTTCTATCTTTTTTTTAGAATCACACTGTGACACAAAACACTATTTCAGCAACTTTCTAAGATAATACAAGCAATATTTACAATGTGTCCCTGGTTTTGGGCATTTGCCTCCTCCCCAAATAAATTCTGTCTTTTTCCAGTTTTCTTCTGCTATGAAATTGAGAGATTTATCTGTGGTAAGTGGATGGTGCAGTGGTAGTTTTGCCTCAGAGCAAGAGGTTCTCTGGTTTGATTCTTGGCTGGGGTGCCTTCTGTGTGGAGTTTGTATGTCCTCCCTGAGTTTGTGTGGGTTCCCTCTGGGTGGTCTGTTTTCTCCCATATTACAAAGACCTTGGTCTGGTGCATTTCTCCCTGCACCTCCGCTGAAAATTGGCTTTGTTCCAAGTTGTACTTTCCTGTTAAATAAATTAAACATTTTCCTGAGGGCTTCAGGATACGAGAAGTTTAGTGCTGCTTATTCCAAGTCTGTTTGCATTGTTAGTAGTAAAACAGGTAGTAGCCTTACTTTTGATGCAGAAGGCTGGGGTTTCTACTTCCACAGTATGCAAGTGAATCGTTGATACTGTACTGTGTTGTACTTTAAAGGGAGTGGATGCTGCAGTCCTGTGAATGTCCTCCTTTGGACGAATTACCTAATAACTGTGAACCTGTTATCAGTTTGCCATCCATTCCCTATTGCAATATTTCTAGCTTATCATTGTTTAATGTAACATAGGCAATTTATTCTTCAAGGGCAACGGCCACTTTATTTGTAGATGAAACAATGAAATATAAAGTTTTCTTAGCAGCAACCTCTTCATTAGAGATCCCTTTACTGTAGAATTATTTAGATGATTGACTTCTGCAGAAATTTTGCATATTTAATGATATTGGTGGATTGTAATGACAGAAGTTTAAGTGGCCTTTTATGGTTGAAATTTTCTGAAATAGGTAGTTCTGTCATTGGTTCATAAATTTTGTTTCATTGCTTACTAGAAGTCTGTTCAAAACTACAAATTTAAAACAGTCTAACAACTGGTGCTGTATGATACAAGGAATATAATTTAATATAATCAGGAAGATGAATCAAAGAATGCATACATGTATGCATGACCCTAAAAATGTGTTTGAAAACAGCCCAGAGGAAAGTGTGAAAAGCTCAAAATCATGGGCAAAGTTTAGGCTTTTCTTTTGTTACCAAAGCAATGGATGAAGTTAAAACAGTTCACACCACATTACCTTGACCTGGCCAAGCCTTTTGGCACAATCCCCTAACTCAGGTGTAGTACAAAAGATGAATAATGTAGGAGCAAACACTTGCATCACTAGCTTGATTGCCAACTTACTCACAGGATGCAGGAGATCAAAACAGGGGAAGAGACCAGTCACCAATGGAGTCCCCCAGGGTTTGGTGCTGAGACTTTTTCTATTCGGCATATACATCTCAAAAGTAAAAGGAAATATCAAAGGGCTTTGGCCGGCTAAGTTTGAGATGACTGCAAGGTAGGAGCAGTTACTGAATCCTCAAATGACTTAACCATCATGCAGCAAGGTTTGTCCCAAACAATAACTGGTGTCAAAATCATGACAATGCCCTATGAGAACTAACCCAATTGTTTGGCATTTGGGAACTTGTGTGTACAATGACCTAACTTTTGACCAACATGTGCCCAGAGTCATAAAAAAGCCTTTCTATATTGCACAGCTTATAAACAAATTGTGACTAGATCTACAGATGTTGTTGTCCCCCTTTACAAAGCTCTCATTAGGTAAATCATTTTGTATAATGCCCACTTTGGCATGTACCTGTCCAGTCCCATGCAACAATTGGAATACCTTCAAAGATTTGTTACTTAAAAGGATACAAGTCCTAAACAATAGGTCTTGCATGGACCACCTCAAAGATTTATTACTATAGTCAGTATACTGCAGAATGCTTAGAGGTGACGTGTCTGGCATACAAGGCATCCTCCAACCTAATACAGATGGATCTACTAAACATCAGCAAGTCAAATGGCATCAGAAATACTCAGTCCAGTTATCTAAACTGTATGTTGTGGAGAGATGGATATATATCACAGAGGTCACCACTGTTCCAGAACACTATCCAAGTAAAACAAAGCTCATCCCTGTCCATATTCAAATGCAACTTGGATCTAAGGATAAGTAATAGAAAATGTACTCCAGGATTGCCCCTTATGCCACTAATTGATAGAGGCAGTTCCTAAATGCAGCATCCCTTATATGGGTCCCTTCAAATTATCTATGGAATGATCACAGTTGTTCTCACTAGGGCTAATATGCAATTATCAGCCATGGGCTAGGTAAGACCAATCAGAAAATGTTAATTCAAGCACCACAAGGGAACTGGCTAAGCTTAAAAAGTCCTCCAAGTGAGTCTATGTTGTGGTAGTAAATAGTTATAAAAAGTTGCTCATTTTAGATCACTAAGTGCCCCTCAAACCCTCCACCCTCCCCAGTTTTCAACAGCTTCCGGCACCTGACGCAACAGGTGTTTGTGACCTGTTTTCGTCTTCTGTGTCTGTGTGACCGATGGTTTACGTCTTTGTCTTTCGCGCCTACTGGGAATTTGAATTCTAGAGGATGTTTGGACTGCGGACGTATGTATAAGTGAGTGGTAGGTGTGTGCGCATGTGTGTTTAAGTGATATGTGTGTCAAGCTAAGAATAAGCATTTTTCCTTTATTATAATTAAGAAAGCAAAATTGGGCAGGTAATAGTCATGATCAATAACAGAACTTAATCTATTCTCTTATAAATATGATTTGAATGAGCCAAAGAAGCAAAAGTATTTCCTACTTAAAACAAAAAGTCATCTTATTTCTGTTTAATAGATGATTCACATTATTTCTGCTTAATGTATGTTATTTTCTTGTCCATCTTTGTTGGCTTAAGTACTGCATTGAAAACTAAGACAAAAAAGACTTGGCATGTGCCATTAACAGTGGTGGATTACAGCCAGAATTCATACAGAAACGTTGATTCATCTGTGGCTATCCATACACTCCCTTTTGTTACATGTTGGAATGTGTGAAATGGAAAATAGTTCTTGTTTTGTAATCACTGCAAATCAGGATAAATATTTTATACATGTAGACAAGAAATGGTACGTCTTGTTAAATCAAAAATAAGTCCAAATTAAGAGTAAAAAGGAATGAATCAGCAAATATTTGAGAAACACCTGCATATGAATCATGCTTATAAGGTAATGTAGATTGTAAGCAAACTTTTAATAGTCTAAAAAGGTCAAGAAAATAATTACTGAGAACTGTATTAAATTATTAAGCAGTAACAGCAAATTACACCCGAAGGAGTAAACTCCACACACCAAGCATAAAATAAACTTATAACGACAAAAACAAGCAGTTCCTTGATGTGTGCGACCATACAAACGGAGTTAAAAGCACGAGATAGTTCCTTCTGTTATAAAACAAGTTTAATACGTGCACAGGTTAGCGCTTTCACAGTAGCTTCTTCAGACCATCAAGCACATTGCTAAAACAATCAACTTTAAATCAATCAACTTTAAAATAGAATTAGATACGTTTTTTTGTTACCCTTGATGTACAATCATTGTTTACAGTAATACCCAATAACACAGGTATTGACTCTATTCAAAAATATTTACACCACCATAGTGGATATGATTAAAGGCAAATAGATTTAATAAGTTTATTTTTAGAAATTGTTCTAGAAAATAATATATTTGTCTTTGATAAATGTGTGTATGCTCAATGTGATGGCGTCGCTATGGGCACATCTTGTGCCAATAGTTACGCCAACATGGTTTTAGCCCATTGGGAGGAAGAATGCCTGCTCAAATGTGATAGCTATAAGAAATATGTCTCATTTTATCATCGTTTTGTAGACGATGTGTTTCTGTTATGGAAAGGAGATGTAATAGAATTGGAAAATTTCATATCAGAAATGAACTGCATGACAAGCTATTTGAAATTTACATATAATTATTCCAATGTTTACATAGAATATTTAGATTTGTATTTAGAAAGAGTTATGGATAGATACATTAACACAGGAGTATTTAGGAAACAATGTCAAAGAAATAATTTATTGCATAGGCGAAGCATGCACCCTCAGTATATATTCAAAAACATTATAAGAGGGCAAGCCATGCTAAATCACGCCTAAATGCTACAGACATAGGTTTTTATGATGCTATAGATGTCTTTAGAGATAGACTTATTAATCGTGGATATAGAGAGATAGAAATAGATAAAGGCCTATCTGACATAAATGAGCTCAGACAAGATAGAGCAGCACCCTACTTTTCTACACGAACAGATTTAGATAAGTCTAGTAGACCATTAGAGAAGAACATTAAGATACCCATGTTTTATACTAATGATAACAATGCTATATATAATATTATCAATAATAACTGGAAAATACTTATGAGTGATGATGAAATCAAAAATATAGTTGGCGACAAGCCGTATTTCAGATTTAAACATAAACCGAATTTAAAAAGAGTGTTATGTGACCATTTAGATAGAGATATACATAGTAATTTTGGGAATACTAAACCTTGTGTCACTGTAACTTTTGTAGATATGTTAACACTAATAGTGAATTCATCCATCCAGATACAGGACAAAGTTATAGCTTTAGAATAAATGCTACATGTGAAACAGAAAACATTGTCTATTTAGCTGAATGTGAAGTTTGTAGCTGATTCTATATAGGAAAAACCAACAGAGCTTTTAGAACTAGAATCAGAGAACATTTGTATGCTATTAGAACATAGTACCTAAATAATGCCTTGGCTAAGCATGTAAATATGTATGACAGTAGTCATACATTCAAATTTGCAGCTATAGACATTATTAAACCTATCATTAGACAAGGCAATATAAGGAATAATACAGAAAAAAGAGAAACAGAATGGATTTTAAAACTTAGAGCGGACAGAAATCATGGCCTCATGAAAGAGCGTCACTTAAACCCATCTTGAAAGCCCAATGAACATCCAAATGGTTTTATTAGATTAATTTATTGGGATTTATCAAAATATACAAACACAGTTTTAAATTTTACATTTTATAGTGTGATATGCATATCATAAAAAATGTTTTATACAATATGGCTAATTAAGTACTCTGTATACAGTTAAGGTTAAGGTATGCCTTTAATAATTGAGTTACGTCATAATTGTTTTGAGTATTTAAAGTTGATTGTTTTAGTAATGTGCTTGATGGTCTGAAGAAGCTACTGTGAAAGCACTAACCTGTGCACATATTAAACTTGTTTTATAACAGAAGGAACTATCTCGTGCTTTTAACTCCGTTTGTATGGTCACACACATCAAGGAACTGCTTGTTTTTTAAATTATTATTAATGAGTTCATTACAAATATGTATGCTTATTTTAAAAACATTGAACATTATATCATTGGGGTCTTTATCAAAATTTCTCAACCTTAATGTATACCTTAATAATTAGGTTATTATGTTTGCAAAATATCTGGCAACTGAAAATCCATGTACAATTAATTAAATCAATCAATCAATAAAGGAAACTTCTTTGGATTTATTCTTGAGATCTAGAGCATAATATATTATTTGAAGGTTTACAACCAACTATAATAGTAGAGCAAATTGTATTCTCTTGAAAAACAAAAAATTTTCATTGAAATAAAATATTAACTTTGTTTTATGAACTGGACTAAATGTTAAATATTTACAAACTGAATTTAGCATGATACTAGTAGGAATAAGGAACTTGATTTCATATGGTTTCACTATACATCCTGAACACACACACACACACACACACACACACACACACACACACACACACACACACACACACACACACCAATAAATTCACATGGTTGCTCTTAGTTAAAGTTCATTGACATATAACTTTACTTAACAATTTTTTATAAAGGTGAATGTACGAGGTTCTGAAATACATGCATACATTTATATGAAGTTCTGTAAAACATATCTGCAGGTGACTGTAGAAATACATTACTTTTCAAACAATAGATTTTATTCCCTATTTGAAAAAAAAACGGCATTTGATGTATACTAGGCCACCTGGTATACATCGTGGTACAGTAGGTATCTAAAAGTGTATGTTATGAAATTGCAGGCAAAGTACTTATTTCATTACATAAAGCACCCATGGGGCTGTAAATGAAATGTTTGACTAATGTTACTTTGCATTTCAATTTCTTCCCAAAAAATTCTGCAGCTCATGCTGTTTTCATAATATTTTAGCAAAGTAATGTTCTAAACTGCTATTTTCAATTATGTCCAGTGATTCCATTATTCTGTTTTGCTCTCATCACTTCAGGTTTGGTACAAATTGTGGTAGTTAAGAAGTTGTCGCACTGTGAGGAAAGTACATTGGTAATATTATTCAGATCTGTAATTAGACCAATTCGTAGTTATTGATCTACTACTTATTTTTCATTGGTAGCGTAATTTGTCAATTGGTAGTAAGTGACTTTATTTTAAAAAACAGTCTGGGTTTGAATAACTGCACAAATATATATTTGTCCTGTGTGTCATCAAGAAGGTACTTTGTCAGAAGCAGGTGCAGTGATTCTAGCAATGTTCTAAGTTCATGACAGCAATATTTATAATCTGCTCCTATGTATTTTAGGCTTTGTCCAGATTTCTTCCACTAAGAGGTTGAGGTGTGTGTGTGAGAGAGAGTGAAATGCCCTAGTTAAAGTTAGCAGGTGGATTTTATTTTTAAGTGCATTTTCAAGGAATTGTGAGCTTCAAGGGAAGAGAAATTTACTGATGCTCATGCTAAGCCTACTTAAAATGTGCAACTGTTTTGTTTAGCAAATGGTATCACTATTGTGGTATAGAATTTTTAAAGCAGCACAGCAGGTAGCATACTTGCATCTTGATACAGAGGGCTATAGGTTCTCACAACATGTAGATTTGTATTTTAAGGAGGAGGAGTGCTACAGTCCTGAGTATGTCCTCCTTTAGATGAGATGCCTAATAACTATGAACTTGTTTTTCAGCTTGCCACCCATTCTCTATTGCAATATACCAGCTTACCATTTTTTAATATAATGTAGGCAATTTATTCTTCAAGGACAGCAGGCATTGAATTTGTAGATTAAATACTGAAATATAAAGTTGTTTTCTAGCAACAACCTCTGGTTTCAGATCTCTTTAATGTGGAATTATTCAGATGACTTTTACTTCTGCAAAGATTCTGCATATTGATTGATATTGGTGGACTGTATGACAGAAGTTTGAGTAGAGTGGCCCATTATGGTTGAAATGTTCTGAATTGGGCAGGTTGTCATTATTGGTTCATATGATTTGTTTCATTGTTTAAAGGAAAAATGTTCAGAACTATAAATTTAAAACACACTCTAACAAGTGGTGCTGTTTTATACAAGGGATATAATTCAATTATATAGTATAATTAATACAATCTAGAAGGTGAATCAAATAACTTTTCCATGGTTCTAAAAATGTGTGCAAGGAGCCTATGATTTGAAAATAGCCCAAAGGTAAACGTACCCTGCCACTGGCCAGATGCACTTTCTTTGAATGCAGGTTTCAATGTTGTTTCAGTGAATGTGGTTTTCAAAGGTAGAGAAGTTTTAATGCTAAGTCTCTTTTCATTGTAAGACTATTGCTTTGTTTAGGTTTAGTAAATGTCTATCAGTGTTTGTGCTATAAAATTTTAAATAAAAGTTGTAAATGAAATCCAAATGTCTGTAATCATTGTAGAAGTAACGCATAAAACAGTATGCACACTGAGAGATTTGAACAGTGTCTATGACAAATGGGGAGAAATAGCCAAGTAATGGGACACTGGAATGGCTGCATGGGCAGGGGAGGTGGGGCTGAGTGGGCGGGGGCAGCAAAGGGGCAGGGCTGCATGGGTGGGGCTTGGGTTTGCACACCCCTGCAAAAAATCTTGCGGGCTCCCTTGCCCACAGGAAAGGCAGGAAACAAGCTTAGAAATTTATTTATTTTTTTAAGTGGAGAGGAGGAGGGTCCCAAATCAAATTTACAGTAGTGCAAAAACAGAAAATTTCCATTTCCTACACTGTAGGGCGATGTCAGAGTTGGTATATTTAAGTAGTGAGGGGTGTGGGGGCACATTCCCCCCATGTGGGGAGTGCAGGAGGGGCTTTCCCCCCTGCTTACAGCAATTAGTTGTTATTCCTTTTATTGTTTAATTTTTTTATTACGTATTCAATGTTACTGAACTTCGATCATATGGTGTCGACCATATGATATTCGAAGTTCAGTAACTTCGAGTTTGTAATATAGACCCTATAAATATATATATATATATATATATATATATATATATATATATATATATATATGTCTGTCCACATATATGTGTGCGTGTATATATACATCCCTAAATATATATATCAACTCCATGGTCACACAACATTGGGAAGGGGGCAAATCCCTGTTAAGTGCCTTGAATACTGGTTGTCGACCAAATGAATGTCGATCAAATGGTCTGTCGATCTTATGAAGTAGATCTATATATATATATATATATATATATATATATATATATATATATATACATAAAAATACATAAAAATACAGAAATATATGACAGCTACAAACACATGCAATCTGAGGTTCATGCTGCTGCACACTAGACGTCTACATCTGAAAATGCACTCACTGGATGTATTCCTTAAAATGGGGAACTATGACATCTGTGCTGTAACAGAGACCTGGTTAAAGGCAGCAGGAAGCACCCCTGCACTACTAGCCTGTGTTTATGTATGTATATATATATATATATATATATATATATATATATATATATATATATATATATATGTCTATAGTTATAAAGTGCAGTTGGACATTGCATCCACACTCTGTACCTCTTACTGCGACAACTCTGACCGAAGGCTGTCTAAATGGGTGTGGAGGGGCCCAAACTAGGGACCTCTTTCAATTATTGCCCTTATCCCTTCCCCTCCAGCAGGACTGTTTTGCCTTGCAACAAAATAATAAGGCTTGTCAAAGTCTTGAACCTAGGGCCCTGTAAACAACAACCAAAGCAATGTACCATTGCATCATCTGAGCCATGTAACACAGTGATGACATTCCAAACATATCACTTAGTACAGTCATTCAACTGTGGGAAAGGAGTCTGTGGAATCAGTCAGGTACTCTATGCATACATGTATATATGTATGGAGATGCATATATGTGGACAAATCTATACATAATATATACATATATATATATATATATATATATATATATATATATATATAGAGAGAGAGAGAGAGAGAGAGATACATCCACATGTATATCCTCATATATGCATAGATGCATATATATATATATATATATATATATATATATATATATATATATATATAACGTCCCTGCGGTAGTGGTGCTTCGGTAGCATTGTCGCCTCACAGCAAGACGTTGTCCCGTTCGATTCTCAGCTAGAGTGTCTTCTGTGTGGAGGCATGCGTGAATGGGCATGCCTTCGTTGAAGGTTGTACATCAGGGCTGGTAACTCAGCACGTAAAAATCCAATACCAAACATTAGCGGACCTAGAGTTCCGCTGTGGCGACCCCTAAGCGGGATAAGCCGAAAGACACAACAACATATATATCTATATATATATATATATATATATATATATATATATATATATATAAAGGTGAATACATATATATATATATATATATATATATATATATATATATATATGGGTCTACTTCATAAGATCGACAGACCATTTGATCGACATTCATTTGGTCGATAGCTCATTTGGTCGACAAGCAGTATTCAAGGCAAAAACCTGGGATTTGACCCCCCAATGTTGTGTGGCCCTGGATTTGATATATGTAGTTGGGGGGGGCACAGCCCCCCACATTGGGGGGTGTGAGGGGCAAAGCCCCCACCTATTTTCATTTAAAATGTGTAGTTTTTATTGTATTTTCATGTTTTAAATGGAAATAGATGGGGGGCTTCACCCCCACACCCCCCAATGTGGGTGGCTATGCCCCCCACACCCTCCCTAAATATATATATATCAACTCCATGGTCACACAACATTGGGAAGGGGGGCAAATCCCTGTTAAGTGCCTTGAATACTGATTGTCGACCAAATGAATGTCGATCAAATGGTCTGTCGATCTTATGAAGTAGATCTCTCTCTCTCTCTATACATATATATATATATATATATATATATATATATATATATATATATATATATACATACATATTTATACATAAAAATACAGAAATATATGACAGCTACAAACACATGCAATCTGAGGTTCATGCTGCTGCACACTAGACGTCTACATCTGAAAATGCACTCATTGGACGTATTCCTTAAAATGGGGAACTATGACATCTGTGCTGTAACAGAGACCTGGTTAAAGACAGCAGGAAGCACCCCTGCACTACCCGCCTATTACCCATTCTACATCTCTTGGCTGCAGTACTGTGACTGAAGCTCCAAAGGTGGTGGTGTTTACATATTCATTAAGGAAGCACACACCTCCAGAGTGTTGACCAGTGTAGGCATTACAGATCCTATAGGCATAACTAACATTGGGTAAGACAGTGGTTCAGGTTGTAGCTTGCTATAGGTCTGCAAACATGTCCCAACACTCACACTCCATGTCTCTAAACACCCTGGAGGATAATATTGTCCAATCTAACATTCACATACTAGTTGACGTCAAGTATGTCAACATTAACTGGGAAAGCTACTCATGTACCAATGCACAGGCCCATCACATCAACCTGGCCCTTCCTAACATGGGCGACTGTTGCTTGACACCAATAGTCAACTCCCCCTTGTTATATCTGAACCCAAATTAATCACCTTTGGAAATCCATGGCCCTCCCATGCCCCGTTGCACAGGTAACCACCATGAAATTCCTTTCTAATGCTGAATATGGCCTCATAACAGAGGTGGCTAACCTCATGGCAGCCATGCAAATGGAGACTAGATGCATGACAGCTGAATCAAACAACAGTGCACTATGAACATGTAAACAAATGTATGGGTACTGCCATACCCACTACAACCAGGACCCTCACCTCCAATAAAATGAAGCTGATGTGGTGGCCCCCTGCCATACAGACACTGTACAACAGAAGGAGGGAACCGATATGGAATAACATGAAGTCCCAAGACTGGAACTCAACCCTTATCAGCCTCAATTGAAGGCTGAGATCTCTCATTAAGTATTACAAAGTTAGCTGTGAGAAAAGAATTGGAGCACATAGTGAAAACAACCACAAGGTCTCATACAGGTATGTTAAGAATCTTCATGGCAATAGCAAGATTTGTTCTGAGCTACTAGACAATAGAATCTCCCAGACTGAGCCAGCAAATACTGTCAATATACTGGCTGGCACCTTGAGTGCGAACATTACCTCTCACCCCCCAAAGGACCAATCACAATACTAGTACACCACCAGGCACCCAGTATTACTGCAGCACAGGTTAAAACACCACTGTCCAAGGCCAAGAATACAGCTTCTATGGGACCTGAGAATATCCCTGGCTGTGTTCTACATGAACTACAGAGTGACCTGGTACCTTACCTGTGTGCCCTGTTCAAACACAGCCTCACCTCAGGCTTTGTCCCTACTGAATTGTACACTGCTACAGTCACCCCTCTCCACAAATGAGGTGTAACTACAGACCCTGGGAAATACTGCCCCAACTGCCTGACAAGTTTATTATGTGAAGCTATAGAATGCATTACCATGCACCTAATAAACAGGGATATGGGAATCTGCAGACTCAGGATCCCACACAGTTTACCTTTGTGAAGGGTAGGTCATACCTACTCATTCCACCTGGTCATCTTCTTGGTGTCAGTCAACTGAGCTGTGGATGAAGGCAAGATGACACATACAGCCTACATTAATCTGGCCAAAGCCTTTGACAACATTTGCCACTCACTAACTAGGTGGGAACACAGGCACAAACACAGGGGTAGGTTGGACATACTGCTGTCATACATTGAGACAGGTGCAGATGTCACTGGGTTTGTTGTAATATCCTTTGTGATGAATATGATGTCGGTAATACCCAGAGTCCACAACTGATTTACCAAGGACACCAACTATCTGGTGAACACACAAAACATAGACAAACATGTGGCTAGTTTGTGGACAGCGTGCCAGTGGAGAGGTATGTCAGAGACATATCATTGTGAGTTGTGACATCATACACTAAATGCATGTCCACACAAACCCTGTCAATCTATCAATCCACCATGTGTATGACAGCACTGATGACATAGAATCTCTTCATAAATCTGGGGATATGCCCCCCATGTTGGTTGGCTATCTGCACATGTCCTGTCCTGTGACATATTGACACCCACTCTATGTGAATCTGTAGGCCACCACCTCTGTAATGTCCCTCATACAGGCAAGGAAATAGGGCAAAGCCCACATTAAGGAATGTCCCATATGTCAGAACTAGCAGCAGTGTCCAGGCCCACAGCACAATACAATGTGGGCACCTACATAATGGTATGGCCATAGCAATACATGACATTTGCACATCTGTACAGAGGACAAATAGTAAGTAGATAGCCAACAGGTTATGCATTAGGATGAAGGTTTTGCAAGATACACATCTGAAACTGAAAGGTATGCCATTACTACATGACATCTGTCCTCAATGACTTGTCCAAAAAACATAGTAATCTACAGTTAATATCAACATATCAGATAAATATCCAATAGGAGATGCATATAAACATACAGCTCAAACACCAAAAATGGGATACTCAGTAATAAGAGTCCAGCTTTGCATGCAGGGGTGTATGGTTTCAGTATTACAATCTGCAATCTACTCTTACTTGAAAAAGCACTATTAAAGGTACTAACATAATGATACAATATGTGTTAATCTATTTCTGTCAACCAGTCCACTGTAGTTGGTGTAACATGCAAGTGTGACTGCATATAACCTGGGATACTACCCATGTATGAAATAAATCCAAAGAGAAAAGATTGTGGTACTACCCATGTATACCCAGGTGTCCCATACAGTATACTCACACCCCTTGCAACTGTAGTGACAGTACATAGAAGCATGTTATTTTCAGGAAATGAAATACATTATTTAAGATGTCATTACCCTGCTATTTTATCAGACTGGAATGTGATCACTGGTTAGCAGGGGTGAGCTATGCTTCGCATTGCTTAAATGTAAATGCTAAGCAGATTTGCATATGGGTAAGCGAAGCCTACACAATGTAAGCACCTATTCATTTAACCGTACATTAGCAGTGCTTAGCTTTGCGCAAACCCAGGCAAACCCACTTAAAGCCACTTTAAAGCACCTTAATCACCCTTTCTCCATCAGCACTTGTTCTGCCCAGCAGCAAAATAAATAGCTTATGCAGGTCTTGAACCCAGGACCCTGTACACTAAAGTCACAGCATTTAACTACTAAGCCATCTGAGGTGTGAGAAGGTTTGTTGGTTTTTCAAATATATCATTCAGTACACATACTGAATAGTAGTGAACAACAGCTTTGACTGCTGCAATTGTTTAGTACTTGTAAGTGAAAATAATGTTGAATCAGTCATGTTCTTATATGTAAATAAACACATTTCAGGTTAATATGGTGAGATACATCTGAGAAGGTATATACAACACTCATGTTTACACATAAAAGGAGATATTTATATATATATATATATATATATATATATATATATATATATATATATATATATGTGTATGTGTGTGTGTATATATATATATATATATATATATATATATATATATATATATATATATATATAATTCAGACACACACACACACACACACACACACTATATAGATATATATATATATATATATATATATATATATATATATATATATATATATATATATATATATATATATATATATATATATACATATGTGTAACATGCCCATGACATGTGAGTCATACCTCAGAACCATAACTCTCAACCTCTTAGTGCAAGGGAACGTAATGTATGTATTGCAGTTATAAATGTAGAATGTTGCTACAGTGGCAGGGGTTGTGTCAACAGACATGTTGTGAAGGAAGGCTTTTCTGAAACTGACATGTATGCCATCAGTTACTGACAGCCATCATAAAATCATCAGAGTGAAGCACCACACAAATCACAGTAATGATCCTGTGAAATACAGAAGAAATATGAACAATAAAGATGGACAGTCTGAAACAATCTGATCAGTCAGGAGGTATACACAGAGCTCCTTAGTGGAAGGAATATGGAACAAGCCTGACAAAGGGGATGTTTAAACCCATGAAAATGGGATATATCACACACACATACTGGATTAGATAAGCTCACACAGTTGATGCATTCACACCCTCCTGTCTGTCCTAACACATATTAACTGGAAGAGCAGAGGTCCCAAGCCACATACTTCCCACTAATTAGTGACATACATCTTCACAGCAACCCACTGCTTTGTCAGAAATATGCAACACGTATGGTGGCCAGGAAACAGTACATCTGACAAATATCTGGACATAACATCACACTAGGGTAAATACACTGAGTTGAGCACTGACTACACTACAGGCAGACTGCCACAACACTAACCCAATTTACCTATGGGGGAATACACATGTAATTGCAAATATAGCAGGAACTACAGACATATAACAGTAACAGACACCAGTGTGAAAGTGGATACCCACAAGCAGTCTCAACACAGTCACAGTCACATAATGATAAGCCTAAGTAATAGCACAGTAGTTGGACTGTATGAACAACAGCCATCATCATGTTTGCCACTCACACACTAACCTTACATATATTGGCCAATTCACAGTGTAGTTTGATGCCTGACTGTGGTATGGGACATTTCTCAGTCTGAACCTACAAGCATATAGGCTGATAGGGTATCAGAAACTGGAGCAGCATGCAACGTCAGATAGAACAGGGTGAAGAACACTGACATCTACTCCAGTCTGTACACAGGCCAAATAACATAATCACAATACACGGCTACATAATACAGACACTGTCAACAATCACCATAAGTACACAGACCTCACTACTGTATACACTACAACAGAATGTCCAGGTTTTGTCCTCAAATATTAGGCCTCCTATACATTACATGTCTGGCAGTTTAACATATCACTGGCTTGATATAAGAAATTATGTCAGTAAATAATGATATACTGTAGATATCCATGTCTTACTGCATGACATATGAACAAAGGGTGACAAACTTGGGGGACAGAGGCAGAAACATGAGGCCAGTATTGATAAATTGCAGTTATAAACTGAGAAAATTGCTGGTGTAACAGGGTTTGTTGTGACATATCTCTTCTGAGGGATATGAAGTCAGTAACACACACGGATGTTGTAGTTTACTGACTACAATCATCAGAGTATGATACTGCATTTATAAAGACCTAAAATGTGTGAGTGACACACCAAATCTAAGACTCCAAACTCTGGCCAGTCTGCAGATAGCCCTACAGGTGAGAGTTTTCTCAACCACATAACACTGTCATGCCAGACTTTAAATCATGCAGAGCAGCCATATCCACACAAACCCTTTTAAACCAACATGACTTCAAATGTAGAACAACAATACTTGCATTCTGTCCCCATGTCTGGAACATCTTCCTCCAGTTTGTTGGCCTGTCTCCACAGTGTTTGTTGTAAGAAGTATTTCCAACTACCCTCTGTGATGCTGTTTGTCACACACCCGCATGACGTCCTGCTCACAGTGAAGTAGAAGGGCCAACACCCACTTGCAATGCTTACTTATAGGAGTGTGTTTCCATACAATTGGCTATAGGAATGATACCACAGCTGTTCCACATGCATTTAGCAGGTGGAGGACTCCAAAACATGCACAGGCTATCAGCTGATCATAAACATTACCTACCAATGCAAGCTCCTCCCTATGCAAAACAGATGTATTTTTTCACATCTGGCAGATAGGAGGAGAGAGAGAGAGAGAGAGAGAGAGAGAGAGAAAGAGGGAAAGAAATAAAGGATGAGAGAAAGAGCCAAGCATGTTTGTGTATGATCTGTGGGTGGAGAGAGCTCTCTGTGTATTATAATGGTTGCCTATATATACATTTATGGCTATGGCTTGTCTATAACAACCTCTATGGTGTTTGACAACTGTTGGCCTTTTGTAATGTGACATTGGGACATATGGGTCCTCAATATGAAAATGTAGCAAAACCCACTCTGCAATGGATCCTGTTATCACATACATGTACACTCACTTGGCAGTACTGTGTTTTATACCCCTACCTATGTATTGGTACTACAGTGTTAGACAGTTATTGCAGGTGCCACAGAGCTTATATGTTGGGGACACAGGTGGACAGTAGTCTCCCCTTTGATAATCACATCCCCACAGTAGTCAGGAAATCCTTCTATGTGTCACACCTCATCACAAAAGGTTTCTCATCCAGGAAAAAAGAGGTAATTGTTCCCCTCTACTCATCACTCATTAGACCCATTATAGAGTACAACGCCCCTTTTTGGTATGTACCTCACAAGACATCTACAACAACTGGAAAGGACACAGAAATACCTCACAAAGAGGATTACTGGCCTCAAACAGAAGACCTACACAGACCATCTAAAAAAACCTTCAGCTTTATTCTGTCACATATTGCCTACTCAGAGGCAATCTCTGCCTAACATACAAACCTATGTCAAACCCAGAATTGTTGGACATGCTCCACTTAAAGAAATTCCAATCCCTCCAAGCTACATGCTCTAGGGACCTAAACCTTGTCACCACAATACACAGAACATGCTGGAGGGATAGATTCCTGTCCCAGAGACTTCCCATAGTCAGGAACAAACTACCTATCTATATCAAACAAAGCTCCTCATTAGCACTCTTCAAGAAAAATCTTGATGATTGGATGGGAGACAGGAACTTCATCCCAGGGAATCACCTCTGTGGCTCTGCTCGACAGGGACACAGGAAAATAATTTTCTTGGCTGGCGAAAGTCAGGGTACCTTTTGGCTAGGCTTATATAGGCCCTAGGGCTAATAGCCTAGTACCTACCTATGAACCTATGAGAGCTGTCCAAAGGTATCTTTGAAGGTGAGTGACATCAGCTGCAGTGCTAAAGGAGGGGAGAGGGAAGTGTGAAAGACCACAAAATCAGGTGTCAACAAAGCCACACACACTCAAACACACACATTATAATATTTGCCAAGACCAGGATACGAACTCCTATCTAACTAGTTTGCTACACTATGCTTTTACAAAGTTATCACAAGTGCCACAGAGCGTACATGTTGAGGAGCTTTTCAAAGGTACCTTTGAAGATGAGTGACATCAGCTGCAGTGCTAAAGGAGGGGAGAGGGGAGTGTAAGAAGTGTGAATGACCACAAAATCAGGTGTCAACAAAGACTCACACACATTATCACAGTTGTGATTAGAACTCCTACCTAAGTAGTTTACTATACTACAGTATTACACAGTTATCCCAAGTGCCACGGGGCTTATATGTTGAAGAGTTGTCCAAAGGTATCTCTGAAGGTGAGTGACATCAGCTGCAGTGCTAAAGGAGGGGTGAGGGAAAGTTTTAGGAAGTATGAATGACCACAAACTCAGGTGTCAACAAAGACACACACACTCTCACACATTATCACAATTGCCAGGACCAGGATTAAAACTCCTACCTAACTTGTTTGTTACACTACAGTATTACACATGGAGCTTATAGGGCTTATATTTGGCCAAATGGTTATTTCAAGGTAACTGACATCAGCAGGTGTGCTAAAGTAGGCCAACGGCAGGTGTAGTGGTGTGAATGGCCTCAAAATCATTCACCTGTGCACGCACACACACACACACACACACACACACACACACACACACACACACACACACACACACACACACACACACACACACACACACACACACACACACACACACAGTCACAGTTGCTAGGACCAGGATTACAACTCCTGTCTAACTAGCTTGCTGCTTGCTACATTACAGTATTACACAGTTATCATGAGCACCAGGGAGCATGTAGGACTGAGACTTGGCCAAAGATTATTTCAAAGTGACTGACATCAGCAGGCATGCTAAAGTAGGCCAATGGCAGGTGTAGTAGTGTGAATGGCCTCAGAATCATTCATTTCTACACACACATAAAAATACACATTATCACAGTTGCCAGGACCAGGCACTCTTACCTAACTAGTTTGCTACACTACAGTATTATGCAGTTATTGTGAGCACGGCGGAGCTTATAGGTTCATAGGTAGGTACTGGGCTATCAGCCCTAGGGCCTATACAAGCCTAGCTGAAAAGGTACCATGGCTTTCGCCACACAAGAAAATGATTTTCCTGTGCCCCTGTTGAGCAGAGCCACAGAGGTGATCCTCAGGGTGAATTTCCTGTTTCCCATCCAGTCATCAAGATTTTTCCTGAAGAGTGCTAATGAGGAGCTTTGTTTGATATAGACATGTAGTTTGTTCCAGAGTATGGGAAGTCTCTGGGACAGGAATCTATCCCTCCAGCATGTTCTGTTTATTGTGGTGACAAGGTTTTGGTCCCTAGAGCATGTAGCTCGGACGGATTGGGATTTCTTTAAGTGGAGCATGTCCAACAGCTCTGGGTTTGACATAGCTTTGTATGTTAGGCAGAGAGCAACTCTGAGTAGGCGATATGCGACAGAGTAAAGCTGGAGTTTTTTGAGACGGTCAGCGTAGGGCATCTGTTTTAGGCTGATAATCCTCTTTGTGAGGTATTTCTGCAGCCTTTCCAGTTATTGTAGATGTCTTGTGAGGTACATACCAAAAGGGGCATTGTACTCTATAAAGGGTCTAATGAGTGATGAGTAGAGGGGAACAATGACCTCTTTTTTCTGGATGAGAAACCTTTTGTGATGAGGTGTGCCACATAGAAGAATTTCCTGACTACTGTTGCGATGTCATGGGTCTATATTAGTTTATCGACAGCTTAGGTTGTCGAATCTGTAATGATCGACACCTAAGCGTTGAACTTGCAAAATCGCAAACAGCCATTTAAGCAAATTCTTTCCTTGGGAAAGAATTCAGTAGGCCGTCCGTGAACAAAATTAATTTTTCAACCTAAATAAAGTGAGGGGCTTCACCCCCCACACCCTCAACATGGGGGGCTGTGCCCCCCACACACACCCCTAACTATATATACCAACTCCGAGATTGCTTCACATTGCTGAAAGGGCAAATACCCAATAACGGCCAAGCAACTTCTTTCCCGAGGAAAGAATTCGCTTAAATGACCGTTCGAGATTTTGCAAGTTTGTCGTTTAGGTGTCTATCATTATTGATTCGACAACCTAAGCTGTCGATGAACTAATATATACTCAATGTGATTATCAAAGGAGAAACTACTGTCCACCTGTGTCCCAAGGTCTCTTATCACACTTTCGGTGTTAAGTAGACTACCACCTATGAGGTAGCTCATGGGTACAGAGTTTTTACCAAAGGGGATGACAATGTACTTTTTGGCATTGAACTTGAGGCCATGGCTTTGACACCAGGCATCTGTGTCAGTGAGACCCTTTTGTAGGATGTCCACATCATTAGGAGTTTAATTTATGGCTCCCAGTTTGCAGTCATCTGCGAACTTCTTTAGCCAAAGACCTTCTGTGTTAGCCTGTACTTCAGAAAAGTAGATACCAAACAGGAGAGGACCCAGGACTGAAACCTATGGTACTCCACTTGTCACTGGTCTGAAGTCAGATTTACAGTCTGCTACTTTCACAGTGTGGTTTCTGTCAGTGAGCCAGTTGGCAACCTATCTTGTGACATAGGGATTTATACCTAGTTTAGTGAGTTTATCTATAATTCCAGAGTGGGGAATGGTGTCAAAAGCCTTGGCGAGATCTAGATAGGCTGTGTTAACCACCTTACCCTCGTCTACGGCTTTGATGACTGCCTCAAAGAAGTCAATCAGGTTTAGGAAACATGATCTGATTTTTACAAACCCGAACTGGGTGGGGTCCAGAGTTTGGAGATTACCAATGCCTCCGTTTATAAGTTCCATGATGATGCATTCCATGGCCTTGCAGACCAGGCTCATTAGGCTAATAGGGTGGTAGTTCCCGTGGTCCGTGGTGGCTCCCCCTTTATGGAGTGGGATAACTGTCGCTGTGCGCCATTCAGTGGGCACAATGCCTGAGGTGAGGCTATGACTGAACATGGTGTTTAGGTGGGATGCTGTTTCATTCTGTAGTTCATGTAGACCGCAGCCTGGGATGTTGTCAGGTCCCATAGATGCTGTGTTCTTGGCATTGTAGAATGTGGTTTTTACCTGTGCAGCCATGATTACAGGAACTTTGCATTCTTCTGGTATAGCGATGAGCCATTTAGGGGATAGATGGGTAAAGTTAGCACTGAACCTATCTGCCAGGATGTTGACAATATCAGTTGGTTCTGTATATTTAGTGCCATTGAGCTGTAACTCAGAACAGATCTGAGTGTTGCCACTGAGATTCTTGACATAGCTATAGAATGTTTTGTGCTTGTCTTTAGAATCAGTGGTGATTTTGTTTTCATAACTAGCTTTGGAGGATTTTATGAGGGATCTCAGCTTCTTAATGAGGATGGCCAGGGAGTTCTTCCAGTCATGGGATTTTACTCTTTTTTGCAACAGTTTCTTTCTTCTGTTGTTGAGTTTGTTTATGGCAGGGGACCACCAGATTGGCTTCCTTTTTTTTTGGAGGATAGCATCTTGGTTATGTTAGTGATAGCATGATCCATGCACTCATGTAAGTGCTTATAAAGTGCATTTGTGTAGGATTCAGAAGTCGTACCTCTATTATCCGTCTGCATGGGCTGAGACTTGGACAAAGGGTTATTTCAAGGTGACTGACATTAGCAGGCATGCTAACATGGGCAATGGGAAGTGCAGTGTGTGTGAATGGGCCATAAATCATTCCACTGGAAAACACACACACACTCAGTCACACACAACTTTACATTTGACAGGACAAATGCTACATAAATACTGATTTGTACTATTGTGTTACACAGTTATCACAAGCACCACAGACACTATAGGGCTGAGGGCTACCAGAAGTAATGTGTACAGTGATTAGCATGAGCACATCATGTGATATCGGCCAATTGGATGTGTAGTGGGTGGGACAGGCCTCATAATGGATTTCTCTCTGTCACTGTCTGTCATTCTCTTCCCCATAACTCTGTGTGTGTATGTTTGACATATTATAGTGTGTTGGCCTTGGATATGTGTGAGTATTCCTATTCAATGTGTGTGTGAAGCATGAATGGTGTACAATTTAGTGTGTGTGCGCAGACATCTGCTAATGACAGATATGTATAGTCCACCATGTTGTCAGACATAGGCTTCATTTCTCTTAGTGTAGGAGCATGTCTAGTATGGCTTTCTGTATTGAGTGTGTGAATCCATTCCAGATAGGGTTGTACTCCAGTCCAGGGTTTGGTATTCTACACATACAGCTAGCAATCTGTTTCTGCAAGATATCTGTAGATAGGTAGACAGTATGAAGTCACAATGGGCAACAGATAGAGGGATACTGTAGCTATTGCTGTCTGTGCTCCTTGTGTTACATGGTTGGTGTTAGCAGAGATATTCAGGCATATGTGCTGTTTTACACTGTGATGTATTATGTCATCAACTATTGACAGATGTAATTATTTGCCCACAGTAATTTACTGGGAAATCCAAGATGAATGAAGCTGAGTCCAGTATTGTGGTCCGCAGCCTACAGATTCTTGCACACTGATGCTATTCTGCAGGGATAGCTGCAGACACTTGTTGATGGGTCTGTGTAAATGGTCCAGCACCTTGGTACTATGGTGGCTGAGGATCCCCTTCTTGTACATATATCAACTTAACAGAATGGCCATACCTCTCAGGTGTACAGATTCAGCCAGGTTACCCAGAGGCAGGGCTCATATATCTGGTCAGTTCCTCTTCACATTGTGGTTAACAAGCAGGATTGTAGCCACCCATTACTGTGTTTGCAGGCAGGGGTAGTATGGGCACACATCAGAGTTTCAGACTTCACACACTCCATGATGTCCATGCGTCTACACCCCCCACTCTGTTATTTTATCCTCTTCCTAACATTATGAAAGCGATATCTGAGACGTATCTCTATAGTTGACCCTGCATCCCTGCAGTATTTATGGATTTGTCCACAGTTCATGCAGTGGGACATGGGGGGCATGCTACTGGGATTTGCCAACATGGCCTTGCATTTGTGTTCTTTTGACTGTGTTAGGTTGTTAGTTGTGATCTCATGAGATACTATACATTGGCACTACGGGTGAGGCACAAGCCTTTGACAGAGGACTGTAGGCCATTTGGTAGTGATGCAGGCCATCTGTAGCAGGCCACTGCATTCTGTCACTCCTATATTCCCAGGCTGCGAGCCAGTGGATTCCCCTGGGGTAACAGGGTAAGTGTGCAAGGTGTTAATGGCAATAGTTCCTGTCCATATTGATTCATTGATCTGGATGCAGGCAGGGTTCTGCTTACAGCTAGGGATACACCTGCATAGGACAGCTCTTCAGCATGCTGCATTCTGTGGGTATTCCCATAAAGAAGTGGGGTCATACTGTACTCATTCCCAAAAGCAAGGATATGACCTGTGATAAATTTGTGGCTGATGGTGGGGTGAGCTGAGTGCATGTGTGATATGGAAATTACTTGCAGCTGACTCACAGATATACCTGGGACATTCTCTTTATGCTGCCTTGTGCAGGGGCATAGGCAGTCTCTTATTACTTCATAAATGTGCCTTTTGTGGTCTGCCAGTGATTGGCCAGACTCCATCAGTATTCCATATTACACGGACAACTAATGTGCTGCTAACCTGTCTGTACAATCCAACGTTGTGTGCAGCTGACAGTTACATTTTATGCACTCTGTCTAGGATACTTCCACCTGTGTAGTGTGTGTATGTAATGGCTCACATTTATGTCATGTCCATCTTTCAGACAGTGACAGATATTGACATCTGGACAGTGAGTATGGACAACTGCTGACATGAGTATTGCTGAAAAGCGTTGTGTGTTGGAACTGCAGTTGTCGGAATATGGCCCTGTCAACCACAGTACTGCCCATAGGCCATCGAGACACAACCCTCCATGCCTACATACTGACCACTTCCAGACAATATTGAACACACAACAACCTAACACACAGACCCCTGCATATTGTACACATGCAACAATCTATCCTGTAGATTGGGCCAGCTCGGGTTATCTGTGTTCCACTGATATTACTCCTCACACTTACATGTTACTGATTTCTACATAGGACTGGGGGGTGCACCTGACAACTTTAAACTGTGCTATGACTGTACTGGTATGTCAGATACTCTGTTGGCTTCCACATCATTTTTTATTCTGACCTATCATGCAAACTGGAGGCATATCAGTGGAGTACAGATCTTAGGTTTTATTGACCTACATTTCAGTTTCAGACTTCTTACCCATCAGAACTAACATACAACTGCCAGACCTGTTGCAGTCTGGTCTGTTTGTGTAGGTCTGGAGGGGGGATGTTTCACCATTGCCATCAATTGGAGGCCTTAGCCCAGCCTTTCTTTACGGTCATCTACAACTGTCCTGCTGGCTGAGGCTGGTGATGGGTATGTGAGCCTCACTGACATGCATGTGTGTGTCCTGTGGACACACATTTGGGCCACCACATGTACTACAGTGGGATTTGTCACCTTGCCTAGTACTGCCTACTATGCTGACACTAGTATTTGTTATGGATTTCATGCGGACCATATAGGTGTCCAGTATCTTCTGCCATCTCATTCAGCCACCTGATTTCCTTGCATGCTCACATCCATACCATAGATACAACTATCAGAACATAATACTCCATTCAGTACTTGATAGGAAGAGTGACTTACTTTGTGGCTGGGCAGTATTGAGGACGGTGCTGGAGGGCTGACTATGTTAGATGCACATAGTACACTCCCTATAGATGGTAAATCACAGGTAGTGTCATGTTTGGCATCCCTTTTACTGTATGTGCGCATCAGAGAGTGGTGTCATTCCCTGGTTCCCTACCATGTCAGTGTATGTGCTATCGGTTGCCTCTTTGCCAAGGACTGGGCATACTGGGCATGCCTCCTTCTGCCTACATGGGCAAGCTCAGATGGTTCCTCCTCCAAGTCCCTCTGTGCCTGTGATGGCCTTGGCAATGGTGGGGGGCTTTGTGAACTTGCCCTGTGCTGTTCCTGCTGCAGCTGTTTCGGCAGGATGATATTGCGTAGCATGGCACATACTTTGAGCATTTGTGTACATGTAGCTGGAGAGTACTGCAAGGCTCCACTGGATATGTCCAGGCAGTGGAACCATGACTTGAGCATCCCAAACACATGCTCTGTTATGATTCTAGTTTGTGCATGTGCCTCATTATGGTGTTCTTGTTCAGGTGTGTGTGCATTTCTGAGGGGTGTCATCAGCCACAACTCCAGTGTGTAGCCGGCATCCCCCAGTAGGTGGCCATATGGGATATCCCCACCAGCAAATGACTGCTGCAGCTGTGTCATATGCCAAATGTGGGAGTCATGATAGCTTCTAGTGCTTTCAGTGCACACACATTCAAGATAATGCCCTGGGCATTGCACATGACCTGGCAGTTGATAGAGGGGAAGCCCTTGCAGTTTATGTAGACTCTACCCCACTCACCAGGTGGTCCTTTGATGTGTACGTGAGTGCAGTCTATAGCACCCACTACCTCAGGTTATTCTGCTATTTGCTGGAAGAGAAGCATACTGCTGCTCAACACCTCACAGGTGATGGGGAAATATATGTGCTCACCGGCATGTGCTGACATGGCATCCAGGAACTGGTGGAGTACCCTGGATGCTGATGCCTGTGAGATCCTCATGATATCCCCAGTTGCCCTTTGGAAGGTACCTGTGTCTAGTTTTCTTAAGCTTACACATACCTTGATATCCACTGGGATGGGTTCCCCCTGTTGGTTCTGTGTGTGAGACATGGCCTGCACAGCTCAACAATTTGCTGTAAAATGGCCCTGTCCAACTTATAGTACTCCACTGTCTCTAGCTCATGTAGGCCCTGGTAGGTTACCCTGCGTCTGTACACCCTTCTCCTCCTCCTCACTGTGGGATGGTCATCAGCACCCTCAGTGTCTTGCACATATTGATGTATGACAGCGACAGCAACCCCTATCATTTTGTTAGTTTTGTCAGGTAAAATTTCCCCATCTGTGTACACTGGTGGTGTAGAGTTTGTGGGAAAAAAACAGAGTCAAAGGGGTTTGCATAGTTTATAGTAGTGTGCTGGGCTGGACTGCTGCCTGTGTAATTGGTTGATTCTGATACATTTCACCTGCCAGCCATGCTAGTTCTCCTTGATTGCTTTCCTACTGCTGTTTTCCCTTCCCACTGCCTTCCCATTTAAGTCCCGAGGTGCAACACGCATACCCAGTGCTCACATGTAAACTGAGCTACTATTTCCTGTTTTTCTTTTTTTTTCACCTGTTTAAGCAGGGAAAACAGTGCTCACCAATGTGAGACAAACACCCCCTTCCTTAGCTCTGCTTAGGTAAAAGCAAACATGGGCCGCAGGGCTCCAATAAGTTTACACCAAGCATGACACACCTTTACTGAAGTCATCCTCTTGTCCTGCCTACATGGTTCCCTATTCCTGCAATGGCACGGTTAATTGAAGGCTGCCAGTAGGTAGAAATCTGTGATTCATTATAGGTCCCTTCATTTGCATACCCCAGTGTGCAGGTCCATAGTTACAATTCCCAAGGACATCCTTTCCCCTTGGCAACCAGTGCTCCCTTGTCTTGTTTGCATTCTGTCTGCCATTGACTATAATGGCAGAATACAGATTTCTGTTAAAAGGCAGTTCCTACCCCCCCTTTTTTTATTTTTTAATTTCGGCACCTCCATGTTTGCGTGCCGCTGCCCTTAGCTTAAATGGCTGAGATTGGCCCAAAAAATTAAGTTTTATTTTTATAAAATTTAAGTTGCATTTAATGCCAGTGGCCTTATATTTGGCCATTGGCTTGTCTGTTCAACATAATACATGCTTTTCACGAACTGTCATGCCTCCATTTTGTCAGATGCAAAAAATGTTTTCGGCTGCTAGCCGAATACATTTTCACACTGACACTCATACCTCTCAACCTAGAAACATCAAAAATCTGGACAAGGCCTATGAAAAATAGGCACAAATCTGTACAATGATTAACATCTGATTTGCATACATAATTACATAACCCCCACCCACTCCAATGTAATTGTGGGATACCAACTTTCAAACGCAAACTGAAGAACAGGCAACCAAAACCAAAATATGGCATCAGAGTCCCCCTGCAGCCATTCCGATGACCCATTACCTGGGTATTTCACCCCATTTGCCATAAACAGTAATGTGTGCATACTGTTTTACTTCTACAATGATTATATGGATTTTATTTTTACAGCACAACAATGCACAAACACTAATAGACATCTGGTAAAAGCAATACTGTCTCACAATGAAAATTGACTTGGCATTAAAATTTGTCTGCCCTTGAAACATACATTCATTGAAACAGCATTGAAACCCACACCACATCCAAAGAAAATGCATCTGGCCAGTGGTGGATAAAGATTACCTTTGGGCTGTTTTCAAATCATTGGCCCCTTGCACACAAAACAAGAAACATACATGCGTTCTTTTCTTTGATGCACCTTCCTGACTTTATTAAATTATATTCCTTGTATAATACAGCATACTTGTTAGACAGAGTGCATTTAAAAGTTATTATTTAAACATTTTTCGAGTAGACTGTACTGTAGGCAGTGAAACAAAATGCATGAACCAATAATGCCAAAACTGCCCAATTCAGAACATTTCCATCATAAAAGTCTACTTCCACACCCACACACTATAAATAGAATGGCAGCAGTGTAAGCCATAGGCATATTGCACAGCTTCTCACACATTTTCAATTTCATTTTTTTGGGGGGGGGGTCAAAAACCAGGGGCACATTTTAAATATTGCTTGTATAATTTTGTAAAGTTGCTAGAATAAAATGTTGTGTTACCACCATGCATTTCACTAGTACATCTTGAACCCAGGTCCCTATTCACTACAGTCTGAGCAACATACCACTATGCTAAATCAGCAGCTTCCTGAAAGCTAGGAAGACTGAAACTTACTGGTTATCATTTAGTGAATTCATTTCTCACTTCTCACCACAGTTCTCAACCTCTTAGCACAAAAAACTGGACAAACAAAGCCAATAATGGGGTAATACAAATGTAGTTCTCACTATAGCTCTCAACTCTTAGCATAGAAAAAACCTGGGGGATATACATTCATTTCTCACTATAGCTCTCAATGCTTAGCAGAAAAAAACTGAGGGAATACAAATTCACTTCTCACTATAGTTCTCAACTCTTAGCAGAAAATACCTGGGGGAATAAGAATTCAGTTCTCACTATAGCTCTCAACTCTTAGCACAAAACACCTAGGCAAAGCTCATAAGTGGTGGTGGCTAGGTACTTTAGGCTCTTTTACCCTGTACTGAAGGTACAGGGTATGAGCCTGAGTACCTCTAGCTGCCAGATATATTGAATGGGGGGGCATTTCACACACACACACACACACACACACACACACACACACACACACACACACACACACACACACACACACACACACACATATCAAAAAGCCAGTTACCTTACTTCACATAGAAGCCAGTTCTTCATCGCATATACTCCATAAAGCATAATCATTAGCTCTCTTGCATTGTTGTTCCTGTTCCCGTTCGCATTTGCAGCTAACCAAAAATTATGTCTGCAACTCCTTCATGGGTGGATTGCCAAAAGGGAAAAACTCAGAAATGAAGGGGTGCCACTCGGGGATCATGACACCCCTTCATTTGGACCCCAAAACTCAGTAAAATCTGAGTAATTCAGTATGGTTGGGAGGTATGCTGACCCTGTACCTATACGGAATCCGTTCAGCTTGCTGGATCGCAAAATCACCTCATTTGCATGGTTTTCACCAGCAAATGAGGTGATTTGGATACTGAATGGAATTCCATGCAGGAACAGCATAGGGCTGCTCATGCATGCGAAAACGGTCCTATCCTGGAAAGCAAAGTGGCCATATTGTGTGCTGGAGCAGCTATACTGTTCCTGCACAGAATCTGGCCCAGTATCTTATTCTTAGAAAATGAAAGACAGACTGGGAGTGGCCAGTAAAAAAAAAAAATCTGGATGCACATGTGTATAATATACCAGAAATGACAGTCAAGTTAATTTACAGAATAAAGACTTTACAGTTACAGATCTGGCAATGAATTTTTGTGTTATTGTTTTGTTAGCAGTTATTGTTAAGACCTTTGAATTATGGTAGTAAAGTGTTGCAATGCACAAATAATATCTTGATACAGACAGAGACAGAAAAGGCATTCACAAATTTGAAATAATGTGTTGTTAGTTTACAGAATGAAGAATTTAAAGTGAATGCTACATTTTAAAAGTGACAGTACAGTCAAAAGTTCAGAACCAATGCAAGAAAAGAGTGCATCATAAATGTTATGTGCTATTAAAACCATAGGTTCAAAGCTCATGTTATACTTGTATAAAGAGCAGACAAGTAAAGCTCCAGAGTCAGATCAGTTCAACTCTAGTAATAAATGTGTATATGTAAACAGTTCAAGACTGCATTTATTTCATGCAGAAAGTACATTTTACCAAGCACACCAGACACAGACTTACATAATTAAGTTATCAGATTATAAACCATGTCAGTGAACCAAATTAAAGACAGTACTGTATGCCATTAAACAGTATGGTAAACATCAGTTTAATATTATTAGTGACAGCTTTATGCAGTAATAGTTCTTACTATTTATCCTAGAAAGTTATAGACAGTAATGATCAATTTTTGCAGCATTCAATGGCACTGAAAGAGTTAAATGACATCAGCTAAGGAAACAGCTATATGTAAAGAAACAGAGAGATCTGTGCACTGAAGAAATTCAATTATGGCCTGACTGTCACAGAGTAAACATAGAAAGTTCAACACTTAAGATTAATTTCATAAAGGTGCAGAAATGCAAAAAATGTGGAAATAATAAAGTGTCAGATTACTACTTTAGTTTCATTTGAGGTTATGACAGGGAAAGACAATGCCACTGAGGTTTCCATTTGATTTAATAATAAAGTTACAGCCTTTCCATTTCACTGTAATACATTATCAGTTCAGTTACAGTTACAGTTCAGTTACAGACTTGTAAGAATGTATTTATTAGTAACATTAGTCTATCAGTTTGCTTACAGACTTACAAGAGTTTATTAGCAGCATGTGTTTATTTCATGCAGAAAAATGTAAATAAAGTCAGGGCAACAAGCAATGCTATCATTTTATAATTGTTAAAGCTGCAAATGTTACTTTAAGGGCCTGATGCTACTTTTTTGTACTTTGCAGATATTGCTACAAAAAGACATGCTGCCAGTTTGGATATTTAAATAATTCCCTGGTTGATTTTCAAGAATGCATTTTAAATACAGTCAAGAAAAATATTACATCAGCCACTCAGCCTTGCACAGGAGATGGAAAAGAGGAGGTTTGGAAGTCCTAAGTGTACAAGAGACTCATTGAAGGACACTAGGAATCTAGGGAAGGTCTTCCAATAACTCAGCAGTGACTGGGATAATGCAGAATAAGGCCTAAATTCGGTAAGTGCCATGGTGCACAACTGAAGTAAGTACAGAAAGACAAGGCTGCAATGTTTGTTTAAATGTGTTTCAGTTTTCTAAATTGTTTAAAGTTAAAACATGTATACATGTATGCATTTATGAAGATTAGAGTTAAAGCAAGTATGCAAATGTTATACGTTTTCAGACAATTGTATTATAGTACAGTAATAGTTTTCAGTTTATGCTTTTATATGTGGTAAAAGGATACTGACAAAAAATGTATTCCTCTAATAATAGCTTAGTTTCCATAACAGATCATTTACCAGATTTAAGTTTATATTTTTAATAGTTTAGTTTCCAGAGTATAACACTTTTACACAGCTATTTTTGATGTTCAGTATACATTTGTATCATTTTAATGTAAACTTCAATCAAGTTTCAGAATATTACATTCATACTCAGATGTGAGTTCATTATAGTACATTTCAGTCAGATTTCAGAATATAGCATTTATACTCAGTTTCAGCATTACCCGTGGTAGTTGTGCTGCGGTAGCGTTGTCGCCTCACAGCAAGACGTTGTCGCATTCGATCCTCAGCTAGAGCGTCTTCTGTGTGGAGGCATGCATGAATGGGTGTGCCTTCGTTGAAGGTTGTGCGTCAGGTCTGGTAACTTGGCACGTAAAAATCCACTACCAAACATTAGCGGACCGGAGTTCCGCTGTGGCGACCTCTAACCGGGATAAGCCAAAAGACACAACAACAACAACTCAGTTACAGCATTACTTAGTTTAGAACATGCAATTACATCACACTTCACATTATTCAGTCATTAGATTTAAGGGTGAAGTGACAGAATAATTTGTAACAGGCTTAATAAGATACATTATCTAAAGAATAAGTAGTAATAGTAATTTATTATACTTAAGGCATAACATGTCAGGATTAATTTGTTAATTAATTTACAGACTACAATGCATCTTACTTAATAATTACTGTGCACTAGACAGAAAGTTAAAAAGACACTGACAGGGTATGCAAAGGTATAGATATGAAATATAGAAAGCATAGGTTTTAGTAAAGATACTTCTACTATTGTAGGACAAGATATTTACAGGATATTTAAGACACAAATTTAAAAGGCAGACATCTATTACAGCACCTAGAAATTAAAAAGGTAAACAGGATTATTAGTAACAAATTTAACTGAAGATTTACAGACACAAGTTAATACAGCATATGGTAATTATGTCTGAAAATACATATTTTACAGGTCTAAAAAAGAGAGATTAACCAGTTATAACATGTTAAAGAATTGTCCAATTATAATTAAAATCATAAAGTTAAAGGAGAAATGCACCCACAGACTCAAGAACATGTTTATTTCATCATGGTTTGGTGTTTCCTACATTTTAACACCACTCTGGGACTATTTACAGGTTTTTAAATATTTTTATACATCATTTCTGAGTCTGACCACATGGGATTTGGCATCTTGAAGTAATTCTAATTGTTTAGTCTGCCTTTAAGTATCCCATAATGCAATGCTTGTCTGTAAAAAAGTACATCACACAGGTCTCTTTATTAAAGCTCCTGTCACTGCATCAATTTTACATGCATACACTGCTGTCTTTCAGTCAGTTAGTTTTAAGTAACATTTCATGCTGTTCAATGACTATTTAAAATATAAAAGTGAAAATGCCACAGAGCAGACTTTCAAAGTGCTTTTACTGCTGCTTCTTTTTAAAATGGCTAAACTACAGTCTTTTGTGAAGCCTGATTTTGTACTACTTTGACTTATCGCCCATCCCCCTTCACACCTAACTTCCCTAGCTGTCAAAGTACTAAGGGTATTTTGAGCTGTTACCTATTGTAATTGTCAGTGCACAGCAGGAAACTTGACTCATGTACTGTTTCTTTGTTCTAGACATTACTTTCTGTATGGGTAGGGGAAGGACCAGGGAACTATGACATCACAGCATGGGTGGGTTTTTAGGATGGTAGTGATGATGTCAGTTTGGGGAGGGAAATGGCCAGAAAACTACCTGTATCCAATGGCCTTGATGACATCAATGAATTGGAGACTTTTCCAGGGTGGGACAAAGGTTTTTTGAAAGTGAAACCAACACAGTACAGTAAGGTAAAGTTATAATGGAGAGAAACAGTCAATTTAAAATATTTTAAATGCTGTATTGTTGTTTATTCTTAACAGGGACAGTAAATAGGAAAAAAGACAGAGAAGTTGAGCATTTAATAATAGAATCCCATTGTTGTCCTTTAAGAGGCTTCAATCCAAACAGACAATAAATGCTCAGGTGACACCTAGTGGTCAAAATTAAAATTGCAAGTTAATTTACCAGATAACGAAAACTTATTTTATATTAGCTCTAGTGATCATTATAGTATACTTTGCAGACCATATTTCATATTTTAAAGTAACTACATAAATAAGATACTTGTGTTTGTTCATGTATGTTCAGAAGGAGTTGTAAGATCAGTTATCATTTAAATGTACAAAAATACAGTATTCTCTTTGCATAAGTCTAGAAATGCAGCCATATTAAAGCAGGCTTTCACAGTGTGCATACCGTTTCAGTGAATGTACTTTAAATCAGTGAAAATAACTTTCAGTCAAGAATACTGATAAGAAGAAAATGTGCAGTACATTTGAGTACAAACACATTTTGTTTGTTCAGTGCAATACTTGGGAACCAAGGCTAAAGAGGCATGTAGATTATTAGGAAATATGTCAGACACCATCAGTTAAGTTAGTTCATCTGGACTGATCTGCAGAAAGTCATTGCAGTACAGACACTCGAGTATGAGTACAGAAGTCAAGTCAAATATCCAGCATTCCAGAATATTAATTATACTATTCAGGAGGAATGGGATATGAAGACTATGAATGCAGAAACTAAGCACTGTTTCAGTTTATCAGCAATGTTATTGGAGACAGTATTTGGATATTGTTGACATCTACTTCCACTGTATACAATAAAGCATTCTTAACCAAACTACTGTGTGTGCAGACTTTATTAAAGAAGAGACTGGTACCTGTTCAGCATATGTTTGGGTAACTAACTGATAAAGATATGCATTCCAGTTCTTTCCAGTTATTTCCAGAATTCCAGCATTTTGCAGTCATATCTGTTCTTACACACATTTATGCACAGTCACACTTGAAGCTCTTAAGGCAAGCATCAGACTGTGCAGCTTTTATTATTAATATTAAAAAAAGGTTTAAAATGCTTTATATAGGGGTATCCTTATTTAGATATCCTGATGTTTTCATTAAAGAGTGGACAGGGGGAGATAGAAAAGACTGAAAAAGGGCAGACACAACATATAAGGAGACACAGAAGAAACATATCAAGAGGATTTTGCAGGAGAAAGTGGGAGAGGAAGGTCACTATGTTTTTGGCAGGGATAGATCCCCTATTTTTTCATATTTATTATATGAGGGTATAGTGGGTGGGAAATAGGTAAGAGGGTATAGGAGAAATGATAAGGAAAGAAGAGCTGAGGAAGTGCCAGCAGGAATCCCAGTTCAAAGGCTTCGAATATTTCCACTATCAGATTGTGGTGAGTAGTGGACTCTGATGCTAAGGGAGTAGGGGCCTTGGTAGTGTAGTGGTCGGCACTAACTGGAACAGTTTGTCATGAACACATTGAAGAGAGGCTTTTGGCTGAATCTGTATGTCCACAACCTGCTCCAGAATGTCCTCAACCAACTCTTGAAGTCCCCATTCAGTGATGCTTGCCAAGTTGCCATGTGCTGAGGTGCCTGCAAGTCCGTTGCCACTGCCCTGACAGGATATCCTTGGATGGACAGAGGGTGAGTGCCTGGGCTGCTTCAGAGGATTTGGGATCTGTAAGAAAATGAAGAAAATAAATGGGAGAGAAAGAAAAAATAAAAGGAGAAAGGAATGCATAACTAAAATAAACAAAATGGAGAAAAAAGGTGGGAGAGACAAAAGAGAAAATACACATGATAAATTCTCACATCATGTTATACAGCATTCAGTTTCTTACTTTAAAGCATTTTTATCTTATAAGTCTACATTGAAGTAAAACAGAATGCATGATTATGCAGACTTTTGGTTGAAATTACATGGGAAGCACTTATGCCTACTTGGTAGGAGGGTTTTTGCTCTCAAGTTACCGCTGGGTTTACATGTTGCAGTCTATTACACAAACATAATGATCATATTTGTGTCCAATATGCATTTGTTTGCAATATTGCACTGAAGCACCCTTTATAGACACTTACATGTTATAAAATCAATTAAAGATAGAATTCTGCACATATATACTGGCATATCTCTCACCCTTGCTTAAAGTAATTAATGAACTGAATACAGTCTACTGCTTTAATTACTATGCTGTATTAATTATTTCCATATATATATATATATTATATATATATATATATATATATATATATATATATATATATATATATATATATATATATATGTATATACACACACACACACACATATATATATATATATATATATATATATATATATATATATGCATATGTATATATATATATATATATATATATATATGTGTGTGTGTGTGTGTGTGTGTGTGTGTGTGTGTGTGTGTGTGTGTGTGTGGTGTGCATATATTAATGAAGTCAGTTAAATATATAATAATGTTTACTACTTTAGTCATGCTTTCCAGTGTCTTCAACCAGTCTGGCCATTTGTCTTTCCTGCTGGATCTTGTTATAGGAGGTTTCTTCCCCGGGTATAGAGTGAAGATACAAGACAATTCTTGTTTACCTGTATTTCACCTTTTCTTCCTTAACATTATTTATATGACTAGCAGTTATTTGCAAGGCATTCCATTCACTGCAGTATTTGTATTTGTTGAAATATGTATTACTATCTGAAGTCTAATACGTTACCAGTCTTCCCTTTACTGCAAGTTATAAATACTGATACACATTCTAGATTTTTTTAAATATTATTCTGTGAACTGTATTCAGCTAGAAGGTGCACACACATGCAAGTAGCAAGTAATTAAAAATTTTCATTTCCTTAGCTGTACAAAAGTGTGTGCTTTGAAAGTTTTCTTCCTTAAGAATTCTAAGCATATAAGGGGATGATTTAAAATGTATACAAAAGTAATACAGAAGTAATAACACTGGTCATGTCTCAGTAAAGTATGTGTTGGTAATTCACTTGATACTGTGGTGGATAAATAAAACTCCAAATAGAACGCCAAGCACAATCCAAAAAGAGGAGCGGAGAGCAGCGAAGTGTCCACAAAATGCTTTAATTCAAACCAAGTAAAAATCCAGTATCCAAAAAACACACGCTACGAAACACATTAACGCTCTTAACACATGCGTTTTCGTCTGTAAAACTAGATTTCATCAGATGAATTACACTACCATCACAATCTCTTTTATACCTAAACCAATAAAATCAATTGGTACTCACTAATTAATGTATTTAAAAAGACAATTTCCTCATTTTATGTACTTGTACAAATCTATGTCTAAAAATTAATTCCTTAAACCATAAAAACATCGCATATTGTGTAATAAATTGACCTACTTAAAACAAATTAATTTTGTTAATGAGCGTTAATGTGTTTCGTAGCGTGTGTTTTTTGGATACTGGATTTTTACTTGGTTTGAATTAAAGCATTTTGTGGACACTTTGCTGCTCTCCGCTCCTCTTTTTGGATTGTGCTTGGCGTTCACTTGATACTGTAACACCCACCCCACCCCCTTCCCCAACATCCACTGTAACTAGGGTGTGGTGCCTGACCAAGTTCAGCCATCTTATATGTGCAATTAATATTGTGGAGCAAATTGGCATCTTTTACAATAATTATTCCTACAAATAATTTTCTGGCCTACATAAATAGTCTGCATACAATTCAATTCCTACCTACATTAATGCAATACTAAATAAAATGTGTAGAAATACATACATTTATTTTTTTTGCTTTTTGCATAAATACAAACCAGTAGCTGTAAATGCTTTCATGCAGATGCATATCAGTGATTTAAGATATATATATATATATATATATATATATATATATATATATATATATATATTAATATTTTACTTGTACATATGCTAACATTTGTATTTACATAGACAATTGTGATAGCATATAAACAGTCCATATATTTGTGTACAGCTACAGTTCTGTGTACAGATATATCTGTGCTTTATTTTGCATTATTATAATAACATTGCAGATACATTTTTGCAGGTACACATATTTCTTCTAACAAATATCTTCAATTATGCAGACTTCTTTAAGATTTTTTTAAACCTATGTTTATTGGGATCCCTATTACATTATCAAAAGTACAGAAGGCCGAAACTCACAACAATGAGACAAAAAGATCCTAAGTTCAAAACAATGAAATTTGACATTGCCAAAACTCAAAACCATTAACCACCAACTGTGCATGTCAAACAGCAGTATGAGATTTTGAATGGAGGTCACTGTACACAGTCAGAAACCAGGTGCTCTATTTAAATACTAAATTTTAATACTGAAATGTTCATTTTGTAACACTTCTTAATGTAAATCACAGTACAGTGAGGATCAGGAAATTTCTTCTTTTCCCCACTCTAGTGCAATCTTAGAGTTGGCATATATAATTTACAAGGGGTGTGGAAGGAACATCCCCCCATATGGGGGCATCAGGAGGGGGTTTGACCTCCTTCAAAAATGTCAAAAAGGTATCATTTTTTGGTAAATTGTTTAAATGGAGTAGCTGTTTTTCGTGTGTATATAGCGATCTCCATTCAGATTCTTCTATTGCTATTTGACATGCACACTTCGTGATTCATAGTTTCAAGTTTCAGCAATGTTAAATTTTGTTGTTTTGAACTTACGATCATTTTACTTTGTTGTTGTGAATTTCACCCCTGGATTCAGCAAGGTCTGCATGGAGTGCCTGAATACTGCAAGAGCTGTTGCACACAATATGGCCGCCGAGCGATCCAGGAATGAGCCCCCGAGAAGTGAACCAGTGCACCTACACTATTCCTGCATGGACACAACTGCTATATGCTAATTATCCCATTTTCTGGTGAAAACCATGTAAATGAGGTGAATTAGTAATTTAGGAAGCAGGCAGGTGTCTGTGCAGGAATAGTGTAACCTGCAGAAATGTATTCGGTTACTAACCAAATTCATTTCTGCAAATTACAAAATGGAGGCATGACAGCTCGAAAGAAAGCATGTATTCAACGTAGTAGGCATGCCAGTGGCCAAATATATGGCCAATGGCATGAGAAAAAGTTGCAAAATTATAAAAAAACAAGTTTTTTTTTTTGGTCGAACTCAGCCGTTTAAGCATAGGGCAGTGGTGCACAAAAGGGATTGCCCTGAAAATAAGAAAAATGGGGGGAAATAAGCTTTTAAACCCAAATCAGCATTTTGCCATAATAGTCAATGGCATGCATAAGACAACAATACCAGGGAATAGTGGTTGCTAAGGGGGAAGCCTCAGTGTGAGTGTGGCAAATATAAATTAGCATTCTGTTTTATGCAGCTGAGTGGACTGATACTGAATCACAGATTTCCTCTCAGTGTTAGCATGCACCCAACCATGTAGGTGCAGCAACACCATTGTATAAGTCTAAAAGGTGGATGACCTCATAAGGGGATGTATTATGAATGCTGTAAGCTTATTGGAGCTCTGTGGTCCGTGTTTGCCCTTAGCTAAGCACAGCTAAGGAAGGGGGTGTGTCTGAGGCTGCTTAGCAGTATTTAAATTGCCTAAATGGGTGTGCGCACTGTACACTGGGTTTTAAACAACAAAAGAACCCCCAGGAAATAGCAGCTTTGTTCACAGCTGAGCACTGGGTATGTGCGGCATGCCTCAGGGCTTAAAAAGGAAGGTAATGGGAAGGGAAAAGAGCAATAGGAAGGCAATCAAGTAGAACTAGCATAGCTGGCAGGTGAAATGTATCAGAATCAGACAATTACACATGGAACAGCCTAGCACACTACTATAAAATATGCAAACATCTTTCAGTCATTTTTTCCCACAAACTCTACACCACCGGTGTACACAGACAGGGAAATTTTACCTGACAAAACTAACAAAATGTTAGGGGCTGCTGTCGCTCTCATAAATCAATATGTGCAAGAGGCTGAGGGTGGTGAAGATGTGAATACTAATGAACATCCCACAGTGAGGAGGAAGAGAAGAGGGTACAGTCCCAGGGTAACCTACCAGGGGCTACATGAGTTGGAGATAGTAGAGTGCTATAGGGTGGACAGGGACATTCTACAGCAAATTGCTGAGCTGTGCCGGCCATGCCTCACGCACAGAACCAACAGGGGGATCCCATCCCAGTGGATACCGAGGTATGTGTAGGCTTAAGAATACTAGCCACAGATACCTTCCAAAGGGCAACTGGGTATTCATGGGGATCTCACAGGCATCAGCATCCAGGGTACTCCACCAGTTCCTGGATGCCATGTCAGCACATGCCGGTGAGCACATATATTTCCTCAACACCTGTGAGGCATTGACCAGCAATATGCTTCTCTTCCACCAAATAGCAGAATACCCTGAGGTAGTGGGTGCTATAGACTGCATGCACATACACATCAAAGCACCATCCTGTGAGTGGGATAGGGACTAAACACACCGCAAGGGCTTCCCCTCCATCAATTTCCTGGTCATGTGTGATGCCCAGGGTATTATCTTGAATGTGTATGCTGGCAGCCCTGGAAGCTATCACAACTCCCACATCTGGCACATGACAAAGCTGTACCAGTCATCTGCCAGTGGGGACATCCCATATGGCCACCTAGTGGGGGAAGCTGACTATGCACTGGAGCCGTGGCTGATGACACCCCTCAGAAATGCACACACACCTGAACAAGAACTCCATAATGAGGAACACGCACAAACCAGAATCATAATATAGCATGTGTTTGGGATGCTCAAGTCACGGTTCCACTGTCTGGACATATCCAGTGGATCCTTGCAGTACTCTCCAGCTACATGTGCACAAATTTTCATAGTATATGCCATGCTACACAATATGATCCTGCCGAAACAGCTGCAGCAGGAACAGCAGTGGGCAAGGCCACACAGCCCCCCACCATTGCCAAGGTCATCACAGGCACAGAGTGACTCAGATGAGAAGCTACTTGAGCCTGCCATGTAGGTAGAAGGAGGCATGCCCAGTATGCCCAGGCCTTTGCAAAGACACAACACATAGCGCATACATTGACCCAGTAGGGACCCAGGGAATAATATCTCTTTCTGACTTGCACATACAGTAAAAGGGATGCCAATCATGACACTACCTGTGCTTTACCACGTATAGAGAGTGTACTATGTGCATCCGACATAGTCAGCCCTCCAGCACCATCCTCAATACTGGCCAGCCACAAGGTAAGTCACTCTTCTTATCAATTACTGAATGGAGTAGTATGTTCTGATAGTTGTATCTATGGTATGGACGTGAGCATGCAAGGGAATTTGCTAGCTGAATGGGATGGCAGCAGATAGTGGACACCTATATGGGCAGCATGAAATCCATAGCAAATACTGGTGTCAACATACTAGGCAGTACTAGACAAGGTAACAAATCCCACTGCAGTGCATGTGGTGGCCCAAATATGTGTCCATAGGACACATACATGCATGTCAGTGAGGCTCACATACCCACCACCAGCCTCAGCCAGCAGGACAGGTGTAGATGACCATAATGAAAGACTGGGATAAGGCCTCCAATTGATGGCAATGGTGAACAGCCCCCTCCAGACCTACACAGACAGACTACAACAGGTCTGGCACTTGTATGTTTGTTCTGAAGGGTAAAAAGTCTGAAACTGAAATGTAGGTCAATAAAACCTAAGATCTGGACTCTACTGACATGCCTCCAGTCTGCATGATAGGTCAAAATACAATATGAAATGGAAGCCAACAGAGTACCTGAAATACCAGTACAGTCATAACAAATGTTTAAAGTCATCAGGTGTCCCCCCTCCCATAATCCTATGTAGAAATGCAGTAACATGTAAGTGTGAGGAGTAATATCAGTGGAACACAGACTACCTGAGCTGGCCCAATCTACAGGATAGATTATTGTATGTGTACAAGATGCAGGGGTCTGTTTGTTAGGTTGCTGTGTGTTTAATATTGTCTGGAAGTGGTCAGCATGTAGGCATGGAGGGTTGTGTCTCGGTGGCCTATGGGCAGTACTGTGGTTGAAAAGGCCATGTTCTGACAACTGCAGTGCCAACCACAATGCTTCTCAGTAATATCCATTTCAGCAGTAGTCCATACTCACTGTCCAGATGTCAATATCTGTCACAGTCTGAAAGATGGAAATGCCATGAATGTGGGCCCATACATACACACAATACACATGTGGGAGTACCCTAGACAGAATGCATAAAATGTAACTGTCAACTGCACACAACTTTGGAATTGTACATACAGGCTAGCAGCACATTAATTGTCCTTGTAGTATGGAATACTGATGTAGTCTGACCAATCACTGGCAGACCACAAAGGCACAGTTATGAAGTAATGAGAGACTGCCTATGTCTCCGCACAAGGCAGCATAAGGGGAAAGTCCCAGGTATATATGTGAGTCAGCTGCAAGTAGCTTCCATATCACACATGCACTCAGCTCACCCTACCATCAGCCATAGGTTTATCACAGGTCATATCCTTGCTGTTGGGAATGAGTACAGTATGACCCCACTTCTGTATGGGAATACCCACAGAATGCAGCATGCTGAAGAGGTGTCCCATGCAGGTGTGTCCCTAGCTGTAAGCAGCACCCTGCTTGCATCCAGACCAATGGATCAATATGAACAGGAACTGTTGCCATTAACACCTCGCACACTTATCCTGTCACCTCAGGGGAATCCACTGGCTCACAGCCTGGGAATGTAGGAGTGACAGAAAGCACTGGCCTGCTACAGATGGTCTGCATCACTAACAAATGGCCTACAGTCCTCTGTCAAAGGCCTGTGCATCACCTGTAGTGCCAATGTATGGTACCTCATGGGGTCCCAACTAGCAACCCAACACAATCAACAGAGCACAAATGCAAGGCCATGTTGACAAATCCCAGTAACATGCCCAGCATGTTCTACTGCATGAACTGTGGACCAATCCATAAAGAACGCTGGGATGAAGGGCCAACTATAGGGATACTTCTCAGATATTGTTTGCATAATGTCAGGAAGAGGATAGAATAAAAGAGTGTGGGGGCATAGAAGCATGGACATCATGGAGTGTATGAAGTCTGAAGCTCTGATGTATGCCCATATTACCCCTGCCTGCAAACCCAGTTATGGGTGGCTACAAACCTGCTCGTAAACAACAATGTGAAGGGAAACTGAGCAGATATATAAGCCCTGCCTCTGGGTAACCTGGGTGAATCTGTACAGCTGAGAGGTATGGCCACAGCAAGATATGGCCATTCTGTTGAGTCAATATATGTACAAGAAGGGGATCCTTAGCCACCATAGTACCAAGGTGCTGAACCAGTAACACAGACCCATCAACAATTGTCTGCAGCTATCCCTCCAGAATGGCATGAGTGTGCAAGAATTTGTAGGCTGCAGACCACAATACTGTACTCAGCTTCATTCATCTTGTATTTCCCAAGAAATAACTGAGCAAATAATTATATCTGTCAGTAGTTGATGACATAATACATCACAGTGTAAAACAGTACATATGTCTGAATATCTCTGCTAACAACAACCATGTAACACAAGCAGCACAGACAGCAATAGTTACAGTATCCCACTATGTGTCATCCATTGTGACTCCATATTGTCAACCTATCTACAGATATCCTGCAGAAACAGGTTGCTAGCTGTATGTGTAGAACACCAAACCATGGACTGGAGTAAAACCCTACCTGGAATGGATTCACACACTCAATACAGAAGGTCATACTGGGCATACTCCTACACTAAGAGAATGAAGCCCATGTTTGACAACACAGTGGACTATACATATCTGTCACTCGCAGATGTCTCTGCACACACACCAAATTGTACACCATTCATGCTTCACGCACACATTGGATAGGAATACTCACAAGTATCCAAGGCCAACACACTATAATATGTCAAAATACACACACACAGATGTAGGGAAGAGAGAGACAGACAGTGACAGAGAGAATGCCATTATTAGGCCTGTCCCACCTACTACACATCCAATTGGCCGATATCACATGATGTGATGATGTTAATCACTGTAGACATTCCTTTTGGTAGCCCACAGACCTATAGTGTCTGTGGTGCTTGTGATAATTCATCTAGCATTTGTATACTCAGTCCTGTCAAATGTAAAGTTGTGTGTGACTGAGTGTGTGTGTGTGTGTGTGTGTGTGTGTGTTTCCAGAGGAATGATTTATGGCCCATTCACACACACTGCACTTGCCATTGCCCATGTTAGTACTCCTGCTGATGTCAGTAACCTTGAAATAACTCTTTGGCCAAGTCTCAGCCCTATAAACTATGTGGTGCTCATGATAAGTGTGTAATACTATAGTGTAGCAAACTAGTTAGGTAAGAGTTCTAATCCCAAACTGTGTGTGTGTGTGTGTGTGTGTGTGTGTGTGTGTGTGTGTGTGTGTGTGTGTGTGTGTGTGTGTGTGTGTGTGTGTGTGTGTGTGTGTGTGTGTGTGTGTGTGTGTGTGTGTGTGTGTGTGTGTGTGTGTGTGTGTGTGTGTGTATGTATGTGTGTGTGTGTGTGGATGAATGATTTTGAGGCCATTCACTCTCACTACACCTCCCATTTCCCTACTTTAGCTCACCTACTGATGTCAGTCACCTTGAAATAACCCTTTGGCTAAGTCCCAATCCTATAAGCTACGTGGTGCCTGTGATACGTGTGTAATACTATAGTGTAGCAAACTAGTTAGGTAGGAGTTCTCATCTTAGACATGGCAACTGTTAAACTGTGTGTGTGTGTGTGTGTGTGTGTGTGTGTGTGTGTGTGTGTGTGTGTGTGTGTGTGTGTGTGTGTGTGTGTGTGTGTGTAGATGAATGATCTTGAAGCCATTCATACTCACTACACCTCCAATTGCCCTACTTTAGCACATCTGCTGATGTCAGTCACCTTGAAATAACCCTTTGGCCAAGTCATAGCCTTTTAAGTTATGGGGCATTCATGATAACTGCGTAATACTGGAGTGTAGCAAACTAGTTAGGTAGGAGTTCTAATCCTGGCTCTGGCAACTGTGATAATGGGTGTTTGTGTGAGAGAGTGTGTGTGCCTTTGATGATACCTGATTTTATGGACATTCATACTTACTACTCTTCCCTTACCCTCCCTTTTGCACTGCTGAAGTTACTCACCTTTAAAGATACCTTTGGACAGCCCTCCCACAAATAAGCTCCATGGTGCTTGTGATTTCTGTGTAATACTATAGTGTAGCATACTAGCTAGGTGGTAGTTCTTATCCTGGTTGTGGCAACTGTGATAATGTGTGTGTCTTTGTTGACACCTGATTTTCTGGACATTTACTACTCTCCCGTTACCCCTCCTTTAGCACTGCTGCTGATGTCACTCACCTTCAAAGATACCTTTGGACAACTCTCCAGTATATAAGCTTCATGGTGAATGTGATAACTGCATAATACTCTAGTGTAGCAAACTAGTTAGGTAGGAGTTCCAATCCTGATTCAGGCAACTATGTAAATGTGAGAGATTGTGAGTATCCTTCTAGAGACCAGATTTTGTAGTCATTCACACTTACAACAGTTCCCTTACCCCTCCATTACCACTGTTGCTGATGTCATTCAGCTTCAAAGATACCTTGGCATAGCTCTCCAACATGTACGCTCCATGGCATGTACCATAAATGCAAAACAATGTAGTAGCAATAGCTACATAGGTATGGGTTTGAATCTCATCTGTGGCAAGTGTTTGTGTGTACATATGTCTACATATGTATGTCCGAACCTCAAAGATTTGGGCCCCGTTTACACCCAGTACACATCTCAGTGCCTAACTTTAGCAGTCCTGCAGATATCATCCACCTTAGAAGTACCCGCTGCCAACATTAAACCATGTAAGGTCAGTGGTGCATGTGGTAAGTGCGTAACATAATGGTCCAAAAAACTGTTAGATAGAGGTTTGAACCTCACCCCTGGTAAATGTGTGTGTAGGGTAAAATATTTTTTG